>NC_083783.1:656014-753752 GCF_015708825.2 Lethenteron reissneri
CTCGAGTGCATGTCAGGTTCAAGTGGTGAGTGTACTGCATGTCAGGTTCAAGTGGTGAGTATACTGCATGTCAGGTTCAAGTGGTGAGTGTACTGCATGTCATGTTCAAGTAGAGCCAAGCAAGACGTTGCTATGGATTACACACTGGTAACCAAAGACCACAGGTGCTTGTTGTCCACTATCTGGTGGAAGCGTTCCACGGCCGCCACCGTCCAGCACTCTCCGTCTGCATGGATGTCCGCCAGAGAGCACGGCACCGCCTGGATAGCACAGCGCCACGTGGGGCATCGCCACACATTCCCACACGCAGCCGATTGTCACAACAGACAATGCAACAACGACGGGGGTGGAGGTAGCTGGCAGAAGCAATGCAGGGTAGTTGGGTATTGGCAAAAAGGCCTTTCTCTTCTCACCTATTTAAAACACCTCTAAATGAAAAAAATATATATGTATTTAAAGTATTTCTAATTTTACCATTTAAGGCTCACTGTGCTATACAGCTCTTTATTCAGAAGAGACCTAGCTATCACAAATGATAGCTCAAAGCGGCTGACTTATCACATGGAAATGGAAAGCAGCTCAAATACTCTAAACGCTGTGTCGTTGATTCTAAATGTGGAGGGAAAAACCGGAGGAACTCGGAGAAAAATCCACGCAAACACGGAGAGACATGCAAACTCCAAATATATACAACAAGCGTCATCAGGGTCGGGATTGAACTCACAACCTCTTGCATACCAGGCGAGGTAATTAACATCTTCTAACCACCGCGGCACACTTGACCTTTAGGATCACAATCTTAAAAGAGCCGTGTCCTACTGGGGGCCCTCATTTCTTTAGCCACTTGGTCATCCTAGACAATGTGCGGTGTGTTTCAGGAAAGTTACACAATACAAGGGTGAGCGCATTCCTCAATGCTGCTCTAGACACTGCAGGAGAGCCATGCAGAGATCCTGACCCTTTAAATGTTAATTCTTGCCTCACGAGCATCGATTGTTGAAAACCTAAACAAACTCTCGGAATACCGCCTTATGTGATATTTCTCCAAATAAAACGTGAGGTCAGTTTAACGAGTAGGCTTTCGCGACCAAAATCATTTATAAGACATTAACCCGCCACCACCCGACACAGCCTATTAGTAAGGTTTATGACGTACACAAAGCGTGACAATTAGTTACTAGTTCAGCACACCGGTGTGTTGGAGAGTAAATCAACATTTATAATTTGACTACCGTGATGTTTCGCCAGTAATTACATTAAGCTATCATCAGATTTTTGGTACAGTCCTCTGTACCATGGGGCCATGTGTAGTGGGTTTATACCTTGGGTAAATGCAAGTTTTTTTAATTACCAGCTCTGGCAATTGTAGAAACGACTTGTCCAGTTTGCGTATGCAGGACACCGAGGTGCGCTCCGTGTTCCCATAGTCAACGTATCTCACCTCCACATCTCCCTTGCCTGGTAAACCTACGGGGGGAGGGGTTACGCACAGCAGCACCACAGAGGCGATCGCAAACAACTTTGCAGTCACGAGCCAGCCATGTCTAGCTACGTCAGTGGTTTTTAAACTGGGGGTGCGAGATGCCCTTTCTGAGGATGCGAGACATGGCCAGATTCTTTTAGAAGGTAAATCATCGAAAACACAAATTAAGCATGGTCACATAAGTATAACTACTATGTTTCTTCAAACCCCATGCGTTCATTAACATTATATATTATTTTACGATTAAGAACCAAAGGGGTGCAGGCTGCAGTAAAGGTTAAGAACCATTGCTCTGTCAGGACAACGCACAATGTGAGATCTCATTAAGTAAAGAATAAGAAAAAAATTACTATGTTAGACTACTTTTTGTGTTAAATAATTAGATAAATAAAAATTTTAAGAGTTATATTTCCACTGCTGGATGAAAGCCTCCCCAATTCTTTGTCAATCACTGGGATTGTATGACCAAGAGACTACCATGCTGGTCAGGGCTCGCTTTTAAAGTGTGGGTTCGGGACCAGTTCAGGCCCTGGTGTTAAAACCATCTCCAGAAAATGTACTTAGATCATTTAGTTAAGAGTGAAGCTTTACGCACGTTCAAAATTACCGTATTCTCTCGAACGTAAAGAGGATTTTCTTTAATGTTATTTTAAAGCAATAGTTGAGGGCGTGTCCTGTAATCTGCTACAGTTACTGAACTCGGAACCCCGACGTGCCGAGTACAAACTGTGTTCAGCCTCCAGTCTCTGTCGCAAAATGGATTTTCACAAAAACACATCCATTATAACATATGGATTACTACCACAGCTCGTTCACCCAGGAACGCCTGAGCGAGTCTCAAGATAATTTTCCAGATCGGTACTAGCCAAGATCTTGCGGTATTAATAATCCCAACTTATCAATGTGTGCATGTTTTTTTCAGCTATGGAAAAAAACGAGGGAATCTGAGGAAAGCCCCATCCATAACAAGGGGGAAAACATACAAATTTCACATCCAGAGGCACCCTAGTCAGGAACAGAACCCAGGTCCCCTCCTAGCTGTGAGGCACGAGTGAGTGATAGCACTTCGCCGCCCAACATCCATCAGTGTACCTGTGACGGTAGCGACATTTAAATTCTCAAAGTGGGGAGAAGAAGAATGGCTGTTTAATTTTCACGAACACACGGAAACAATTTATCAACCCCAGCGCACCGATGAGCCAAACAGCCGCTCACATTGGCACTTGGAGTGCTTAGCATTGTCGTGCGAACGCAGCGCTCTCCCGACAAAATCGCTAAGCCAGTTTTTCTTACAAGAATTTAAGAGACCCGTTTAATTTTGCAGTTGAGTTATTGTCTTCAAAATATAATTGAAAACATGCTAATACATCAAGTTATCGCACGCTTGCCAGCATATTTGCATGAGAAGCATATTGGGGAGGAGAGGTTAACGCACGGAACTCCGGGTAGTAAACCCAGCAGACCTGCGACCGGAGCCTTGGCCACGTCTGTAAGTGGCGAGTGATGTATCCAGTCCGGTCCCACTGCACCATTCCCTAGAATAGTGAAGTATGGACGAACAAACCCCTTGGCCTAACATGGCGCAACAAGGCTCTGATACATTAACGGATTGACAAAAGCATTTAAAATACTATATGGTAGCTTACGGAACACAGCCAAATCAAAGTTCAGATAAAAGATATTAGGATACAAGGTGGCAAGATGTTAACTTCCTCGCCTTGTATACAGGAAGTCGTGGGTTCGATCCCGACACTGACGCCAGCTGTATATTTGGAGTTGGCATGATCTCCCCGTGGTTCTGTGGATTTTTCTCCGCATCCTCCGGTTGTCCCCTCCACATTTAGAATCAACATCACGCATTTAAGAGTATTTGGCTGCTATACATTTCCACACGATGAGATATAATTTATGATAGCCAGGTTGCTTCTGAAAAAGAGCTATATAGCTCAGCCTTATAAGTTGTATAGCTTATGCCCAAACATGCTTAATATTAACCCCACGTACCAAGCCAATCCGTGGCATTAGTGACTACCGGTTCCGCACATACCGATGATCTGGGCACGGTACCATTGCTGGTCTGCGCTGAATTGGGCAACACAAAGCTGCCCCACAGTGGCATGCACGACCCTCCAGTCCTTGCGGTAGTTCCGATAGAAGAGCTGCAAAGTGCGCTTCAGCTCCAGCAAGCACTTCATCGTGCTCACCTGGAAACCACAAACGGCAAAGTCTGTTGTTTTATGATGCAAAGCAAGTTAAAGCCATTACAGGGTGCTAGTGAAAACCCCACTCCCCTGATACCAACTACAGCTGATCATCGATTATCTCCAGCATGATTATCCCCAGCACGATTATCCGGCTTCCAAACATTATCCTGCGGTCCCGGGCCGATCCGGTGAGACCGGCAAAACCACTCCAATGGCTGTAACCAGTCCGGCAAACGGCACCATGTGAGTGACAAAAAAGTAGCTATGTATGATTTCAGTGTTAAATATTTAAACAGTACTAGCGGGAAGCACCCGGCATTGCCCGGGGGAAAATATATTGAAAAACTTCTCACAACTTAAAAAATAACTTATACAAATGAAAAAAAAAATGTGATCATTACCTCATTAATAAAAATTCAAGTAAAAGACAACACGCGGTGGAAAAAAAACTTACGCGCGCGTGCCAAGATTCGATTCTTTAAATCGCGCAAAGGTATCGAAAGGTTTTAGATTTCTTTAGCATCTGCCTATTCCCGTTTAATCGATACCACAAACGCTCACCAGATATCGATTCTCGCCACACACTTCATGGTCATTTCTCTCCCCCCCCCCCCCCCCCCCCCCCAAAATACAAAAGTAAATTCTTATACCTTTTACATTGTGTATAGTATTGGAGCTATCCACATGGCAAATAAAAACTTTGTTACCTATTTCCTCCCCCCCCAGCTGCACATTTGTGCGGGATGTTGTGTCTCGCAAAGAGAAGGGACGATGTGTTGTTAAGAGCTGAGTTCGGTATAAACCGACAGAGTATCACTGAAAGTTTTATTCTACATTTATCTTGATGTTTTGAGTCGCTTTCAGAATCGAGGATTGCGATAAGTTGTATTGTACTAAGCTATCAGAGTTGTGTAAGAGGCGTGCTAATACAATTTACAAGTTTTGAGAGTGTGTGATCCAGCCAGCGACGAGCGGCTCACAGCAAGAGCCCTCTTGGAAGAAGGGTGAAAAACACGAAAGTTGAGCAACGACAAGGCGAAGCCCTGAAGGAAGGGTGGGAGAGGCAACACTGAATGCCAGCGCGAAGCTGGCAGCTGCCCGCCAAAGGAGAAAAAACAGAGCAGTGGAAAGAGCCTGAGCCAGCGCAGCCCTGAAGTAAGGGCGGGAGAGGCACCAGCGGGTGCCCGTGTGAAGCTGGTCACTGCACGCCAAGGGCGAGGGCACAGAGTGAGCAAGGAGAGAGAACGGAGCAGGGGAAAGAGCCTGACCAGCCGCCCGTGAGGAAGAGGAGAGCGCCGGCGAGAGCGCCATGGGTTCGACCCGCACACACCGACCAGCACCAGCTGGGAACCAAGACAAGAGTGAGGAACGGCGACCACCGGACGAGCTGCTAGTGCTATCTGACGACGGAATCATCGTGCACCGGCGACGGCGAGCATTGCGCCAACTCAACCAGCAGTGGAGAGAGCTGCAGAGTGTTGGCGCAGTCAAGAGCGCCGTGTGTTCAATACACACACACACCGTCCCAGCGGCCCTGCTGGGAACCCGAGGTATTTTCAGCACAAGGAACGCCGTACCGCGTAAGTCGCCAAGTCAACAAGTGGCAAAGAAGACGCACACACACAACATGCATATCGGGCCTAATAAGATTGTTGCAAAAAGTTATCTTTGCGTTTCAAGAAGGGTTGCCATTCCAAGGTGGTGCGCTAAATATCAGCCGATCGTGAAAAGAATTGCTGCCCGTCGAGTTACATGAATACAATTGTTTAGAAGTATATTAGTCATTCATTTTCGTTAATTGCGTAATCTTACCAATGAATTAATTGATAACTACTCTTGCTTTCCAGGACATGTTTCTTTATTACTCTTCGTATGAATATTGTCACATACATTTTTAAGGACTTTTTCCCATCGCCGTGTATGCTCGCTTTATTCTGAGGAATTAACCATTTGTTCTGTTACCCAGTTAACAAACGTAACCATTGAGGGTTAAATGCACGGATCAATGAGGAGGACATCTCCAGGAGTACTGTGTTGACATACCTAGCATAAGAGTTTGCATATTAGAGTGTTATGTTTTTGTTAAGAAATTAAAGTTGCTTAACATAGAAGAGTCCGAGTGATGCCTTCCTAAGTTCATGCATAATAATCTTAAATATAAGAACTGTATCCTGCCGAGAGATCTGAATTTTGAAACCTGCATAAACACACTAAAACATAATCAGTAAAAGTTTAAGCGAGAATCATTGTATTATCCTGATTGACAATACAACCCTAGATGAGGCAGAGCCTAATTATCACAATTGCATACATTAGCATAATTACATACACTTGCATAACTTAATACAATCACACCTTCCTAATTATCATAAAATAATTTACATAATGACATAAATGCGCATAATTTCGGATAATTACACATTTAGCGATTTTCATTTTTTTATTTGTATTAATTTTTCAAGACCCAATATATACAACAGTATCTAGTAGTATCTGACTCTACAGTAGTATCTAGTGATAGTAGTCTAGTGACATCGCGGGATGTCACTGTGTAGTGCTGGCCCTAGAGAGGAACGGCGTGCGATGTATTGACATCGCGGACACCACTTGGATGTGGGTACAGTACCGGCCCTAGAGGGGCTCGGTGAGCGCTGATCGAGAACGTTGGATGGCACCATGCTCGGCGTACAGTGCCGGCCCCTACAGGATAGGCTGTGACAGTGCCGGCCATGTAAATGGGGTTACTATAGGCCGTGGCACTCTGGTTGACCCCAGAGGACACGTGACCGGTTAAGTCTACACAGGGGCAACGGGTGGTCACGTGTCGGGGTCAAGATCCTGCTCGAGGATTCTGGAAGGTGGTCATGGCCAAGGGCGGAGCCAGCCACACCTCACTCATCTCGTTCCGTCGGTTTTCATTCCCGTTGTGCGTTGGTGTGAGAGGGTTCGGACTTTGATTGGGCCGCCTGGCCGCTCCGACCGGGTCAGTAGTCGTAGTTGGCCCATAGAGTAGGTGCCGCAACCGCAGGTTCATTCGCTGTTATCAGATTGTTAGAGGGGGTTGAAATAAGAATGCTTGTCGATACTGGTGTGTCGGCGACTATCATTTCCGAGTTGATTTTTAACATCTTGCCCCCTAGATGTTGTACCCTCTGTCCCGTCGCAAATCCATGCTTTGCCGCAAACGGCGGCTCGGTAGGCATCATTGGGAGAATAACAGCGGGGGTGTGCATTGCGGATATCAAATAGACGGGACCGGTTCTTGTATCGATGTCCCTTGCTATTCCTTGCTTGCTCGGGCCTGACTTTCTGGGGAAGATGCCCCTGAAAATTTTGATTGATAAAGGGTGCCTTGAGTTACCATCCGGCCATCGATTTTTGCATTCTCCCACTCGGTTGTGCACAGCCAACGCTACCGTGCAAGCACTTTCGTGTAAGACCGTAAAGATTCCCCCTGGCGTGCAAATGTTGGTTCCTTTATGATTGCGGAAGCCGCTATACCAGGAAGCGACTGCGGGAGGAATCCTCTTGGGTCCCTCAAATAAAGCCATTCGTGGGTTGACGTTAGTAGGGGCCCAAACGCTGGTATCCAACGATCAGGAACCCTATATTCCGGTCCTTAACGCAGGGTTAGACACGTCGGTCATTCAAGAGGGCACCGTGCTAGCTCATACGTCGCCAGCGCTTCATGAAGGGAGTATCGTTGGCAATGTGGGGGCCGTGTCAAATACGCGGCAGCAAAAGGATTCTGATGAGAGGTGGATGGATACGCTTTGTTCAGAAAATGTGGAATTGTCAGAGTTCCAGAGGGGGGAGTTGAGCGCACTCTTGCGTGAATTCTCTGATGTATTTAGCAAGGGAAAATTTGACAATGGTGGCACTGCGCCTCTGAGTCACCACATCGATACGGGCAACGCCGCTCCCATACGGCAGAATCCCTACCGGCTGAGCCCTACGGAAAAAACACGTACCGCTGACGGTTGATGAAATGTTAGCCGCAGATGTCATTTCGCCATCCACCAGCCCGTGGGGAGCCCCGATTGTTCCTGTTAAAAAAGCAGGATGGTAGCTTGCGCTTCTGTGTTGACTTCCGTAAACTTAAGATATCTGTTGCTGACGCGTACCCTCTCTCTCGGATGGACGATTCCCTGGATGCTCCAGCAGGAGCACATTACTTTTCTACTCTTGACCTCCTATCCGAATTTTGGCAGTTGCCACTAGATGAAGCCTCTAAGCCTAATACAGCCTTTCGTACACCACAAGGCTTATTCGAATTTAATTGGCTTCCAATGGGTCTTCACTCCGCAATTGATGGAACTGGTTCGAGCTGGTCTCCAGTGGGACTCGTGCCCGATATATTTTAACGATGTTATTGTTTTCAGCCGTACGTTTAAAGAACACCTCGAATGCTTATGTGCTGTCTTTCTTAAAATGCGTGCGGCCAACCTCAAATTTAAACCACATAAGAGTCACCTCCAAAAATCTGTTCGGTATCTTGGCCACAGTCCGTAAATCAGGTATTGTGACAGACCCGGACAAAACCGCATGTTTTCGTACTTGGCCAACCCCCACGTCGGTGGGGGCGGTGTGGAGTTTCATAGGATTTGCATCCTGTGACCGCCGTTTTGTCGCCGGGTTCGCTACCATCGCAAAACCTCTCCACGCTTTGATGGCAAAAGGTCAGAAATATCATTGGGGGAAGGAAGAGGAGGCCGCATTTGTTACGCTCCGGGATGGCTTGGTGAACCCCCCTTCCCCTCCGCTACCCTGAATTTTCCTTGTTGTTCGTCCTTAATACAGACGCTAGTAACACTGGACTTGGAGCTGTTCTATCTCAAGTTGTCAATGGCCTCGAGAGTGTTGTCGCATATGGAAGCAGAGTGCTGTCTCCGGCCGAACAACGATACTGTATCCCACACCTATACAATGTCCCCTCATGCATCCACCACAGGGCGTGTACTGTACGCACCTCGCCCTGACAGTACATAGCGGGGTGTCCCTTGGCCTGGTGAGTTCCACGCCTGGCGGTACACGACTCGGTCGCTACACAGGTATCCCACATAAATGAGCTGGTTGCTCTGGACAGCCTTGGTCGATTTCCCACTACCCCTCGTGGGAATAAGTATTTGCTAGTGGGAGTCGGGTATCTTTCACGATGGCCGATGACCTGGCCGCTCCCCAACCAGTCGGAGGTGGCAATCATGGAAGCATTCCTCAATGGCTACGTGATGGATAAGGGTGCCCCCTGAGCGTCTTCTTACCATTCAGGGAGAAGAAGACGACCCCCCGATTGATGCCCAATTATGATGCGCGCTAAACAAGGCTAAATAAAACATTTCTGACTTCATGCGCTTTACCCTTCAAAAGCTTTCAGAAGCGCGGGAGGCGTGAAGAGAAAATTCCAATTCGCACCAATTGGCAAATGACCGGCTTAGGTGTTCCCGTCCTTCCGCACATGAGTGGGTTTCTGGTGACAAAGCCTGGCTACACTGTCCACAGGTGCCAGTGGGTACGTCGCCCAAATTGTTTAAACCCTGGAGGGGGGCCAGTTGATGTGATTCAGGTCCTTCGGCCCCAGTATGTTCAGATTCGTTTGGGTCGGCGGAGTTGGTTTGTACATCCATCGCACCCTCAAGCCTTTCATCGCACCGCATGAATTTATTCCATCTCCACTTATAAAACTCAACGTTTAACCTACTCACGCCGGCTTGTGCCCGCCCTTAGTCGGCCATATTTGTGGAATACACCACGCCGCCGTTAACCCTGGCCATTAACCGAGCCAACACAACGTTCCTACCAGCTCCCTCCGCAGGAATGTGTTATTATAGCGCTTAGATAGTATTCTTGTAGCGCGGGCGGGGGGATGGTGGCAGCCCAGCCCTCAGCCTCGGCCGGCTGGGCAATCTCCTTGAGGCTGGGGGCTCTGCATGGGACTAGGCCTCACCACGCCACTGTCAGGTGAGTACTTTGTGCTATCGAGTCGATATATACTGCTATAGAGTCAGCATGTACTACTGTAGTGATAGCAGGTACCACCACAGTCAGTATGCACTGCTGCAGTGATAGCAGGTTCCATCACCATCAGTATGCACTGCTGTAGTGAAAGCAGGTACCACCATAGTCGGTATGCATTGCCGTGGTGATAGCAGGTACCACCAGTCGGAATGCACTGCTGTAGTGATAGCAGGTATCACCAAAGTCGGTATGCACTGCTGTAGTGATAGTAGATACTGCTATCAAGTTGGTAGATACTGCTATATAGAGTTATAAGATACAAAACAGTCAGTATATACCACTACGGTAAGTAAATACTGCTAACGTCAGTCGATACTACTATACAGTCAGTAAATACTACTACGGTCAGTAGCTACTGCTATAGAGTCAGTAGATACTACTATACAGGCAGTAGATACTGCTATAGCGTTAGTAGTTACTACTGTAGTCAGTGGATACTACTAGAGTCAGCAGATACTACTATAGAGTTAGTTGTTACTACTATAGAGTCACTCTTTGGTTATTTCGGTAAAGTCATGTAGAAAGAAATGAAATCAAATAATAATAGAACTAGCAGGAAGTACCCGGCATTGCCTATGACACCAAGAACACCATCCCCACCATCAAACATGGAGATGGAAACATTATGCTTTGGGGGTGTTTTTCTGCTAAGGGGACAGGACAACTTCACCGCATCAAAGGGACGATGGACGGGGCCATGTACCATCAAATCTTGGGCGAGAACCTCCTTCCCTCAGCCAGGACATTGAAAATGGGTCGTGGATGGGAATTCCAGCATGACAATGACCCAAAACACACGGCCAAGGCAACAAAGGAGTGGCTCAAGAAGAAGCACATTCAGGTCCTGGAGTGGCCTAGCCAGTCTCCAGACCTTAATCTCATAGAAAATCTGTGGAGGGAGCTGAAAGTTCGAGTTGCCAAACGTCAGCCTCGAAACCTTTATGACTTGGAGAAGATCTGCAAAGAGGAGTGGGACAAAATCCCTCCTGAGATGTGCGCAAACCTGGTGGCCAACTACAAGAAACGTCTGACCTCTGTGATTGCCAACAATGGTTTTGCCATCAAGTACTAAGTCATGTTTTGCAGGCGATCAAATACTTATTTCCCTCATTAAAACGCAAATCAATTTATAACATTTTTGACATGCGTTTTTCTGGATTTTTTTGTTGTTATTCTGTCTCTCGCTGTTCAAATAAACCTACCATTAAAATTATAGACTGATCATTTTTTTGTCAGTGGGCAAACGTACAAAATAAGCAGGGGATCAAATACTTTTTTCCCTCACTGTATTTTTATAGCATTTTTAACACGAAAGAAAATGTCCCCCTCACTCCCACCGAAGGCGTGCGACTTGGCATGGGCCGTTCCCCCCACCAAAGGCGCATGAGTTGGTATGGTCATGCACGCGTCATGAATAAATAAATAAATAATGGTGAAGCGCACAAAAATGGCACTAAATCGCTAATTCAACTAATTTAAAGTTGACGGATGTGAAAAAAGAATAGCGCATCCTGACCGCGGGGCTTTAGGTGTGGTACCTGGCTATGTTTTTATGTAAAACCCCACTGTTGGAGAGCCAAGCGAGCGACTGCACACAAAACCCACACACAAACCCACAATTTCTTACTTTTATATATAGATAGAAAAAAAAAGAAAAGATAGATACGACGTTTCGATTGCAACACAAGCAACCATCATCACGTACAAATGAATGAGAAAACAAACATAGTAAACTTGTAAATAGAATGCAATACAACACAGCCAGCCAACAAAACAGTCAACACCCCACCTGGTTGATGGCGTTCTTCCAAAGATTGCTAAATTTGAGAGAGACAAAACATAGACACGGAGACACACAAGCAGAGAGATGCTCACACAGAAACAAACAGAGAGATACACACACATAGGCACACAGAAAGACAACGTCTCTGTGTCGAGGCCTTAAATAGAGAGAGGGGGGGGGGGGGCAGAGGGGAAGTTGTGTGGAATTCCTGCCCATAGGGGACGGACGAGCTGGACACTGGACTTCTAACCAAAAAAGCATGGAGAATTGTGTGTAATTACTGCTCATAGTGGCCGGAGGAGAGAATGAACTTATAAACAAGCACGGTAGAAAACACATTTAGTAAAATTAGGAAGTGTAATGCAATGCAACAAAGAGAGTCGGTTAGCACACAGTTAATGCATAGCCTGGTTGATTACGGTCTTCCAAAGATTGATAAATTAGAAGTTAAGTGTGAAACAAACAAGCACGGCAAACCCTCCCTGTAGAGGTGGTTCAAACTAGATTTGAAGCTTTCGTGGCTGCAGGAATTACTCTTTGTTTTTTTCGGTAAAGTCACGTAGAAAGAAAATGTACGTGATTTTACCAAAAGAACCAGAGTAATTCCTGAAGCCACGAAAGCTGCGAATCTACTATAGAGTCGGTAGATACTATTGTAGGGCCAGTAGATACTACTACAGTCAGTCGTTACTACAGTCAGTAAATACTACTAAACAGTCAGTAGCTCCTACTGGCTCAGTAGATACTACTGTAAAGTCCGTAGATATAACTACAGAGTCAAAATATACTACTTACTGTTGTATGTAGGGTGTGTAGGGATATATACCTATGTGGGGGTAAATATATATTCTGAGGTGGGGGGGTTGACAATTTTCGCATACCTTATAGATCAACTATTTACCCCCCATTTTCAATAACTTTTTGGAATTCTGCAAGCCTATTCTTGACTTTACCGAAAGAATCAAGAATATGAATCCCTGCAGTCACGAAAGCTTTAAATTCTGCAAGCCTCTTATAATTTTGTTGGTGGAGAAATGGACAAACAGCCCACCGGGCTCTCACAATTCCTGTGTACGTATATGTAAGGTTTTTAAGAGAAGTTTTGAAATATATTTTTTGCCTGGGCAACGCCGGGTACTTCCCACGAGTAATACATATGTGGTGGTCAGGTTTGACACACGCGCCACAACCAGGGGGAGGAGTAGGAACCGGTCCGAACCGGTCGGGCCAACGGCGGTTAGAACCCCTCGGAGGGGAGGGGGCTGGCAGGAGCTACGATCCCCCAGAACCCCGCCCCTCAGGGAGAAAGAGTATATAAGGCGGCTCCCTAAGAGCGCGAGTCAGTCCGTCTCAAGCCGAAGCCAGAAGCCGCCTGGAGATCAAGAAGACCCTGGACCCCAAGCCGCCGATGTCCTTCTAAGGGCCGGGGCTCAGTGCGGTGCCAGTGGTCGTGGGGCTAGGACCCTGTGGTTTCCTCGGCCTGATGCCCTTGTAAGGGCCAGGTCCGGACGGGCCAGTGGTCGGGGACCCACCGGTGCTACCGGTGGGTCAGCCTCCCCTAGGGTTAGATAGCCGGAGGGCTCAGGAGAGGAAGAGTGGGTAAGATAGTCCGGAGACTGTACCTCCCCAGGTTGTGGGTGAAAGGGGCCATTACCCCTTGTGTTAAGGGATTAGTATAACTGTTGTCTCTAAGAAGACTCCGTCTCCTTCCCAAAACGTTACACATATGTAATGTGAGGGTATATCCGGGTGGTTGATTGATCACACCTCGTTACGATGATTGGCTCTACCGGTCCTGGCCCATAGCCAATGGGGAGAAGTCTAGGGGCGTGGCCCTGACGTAATGGGAAGGTGACATCTGCAAGTAGATGATTGTATCTGCTGGCTTTAGCCACAGCCAATGGGGGGACGAGTCAGGGGCGTGGTCCTGGGATCGTACGATGGAGTCTGGAAGATTCCATGGAGGTTAACCAGGACTAGTGGAAAGGTACCACGTGACCCGGGTATTAAAAGGGGTGGAGATGGACAACACGTGGTCAGATCTGGAACGAACGAAGGGTGAGGCCACGCTGGAGCGGGGGTCCAAGTCTGCCACGTGGCAGCACGAGTCTCTCTCTCTCTCTCCCTCTCACGCTGTATGTTAGCAGCGTGAAGGAGTAAGAGGAGTGGAATTTATATGAGGAGTTTTGTGAACGAAAGACAAATAAAGACCCTGATTCCAGAAGTCGCTTCCACGACCTTTATTACATTGGTGAGACCGTTTGGACCATTATTAGAAAATGTCCAAGCACCTCAAGAAAAAAAACCCACCGGATCCTCCGTCGAATGAAGATGACGAGGCGGACGAGGACGAGCTGCTGGGAGCCACGGGTCCTCTGCCGCCGTCTGCCGATCTCTCCGACGCCGCGCATCGACGACAGGCCGGCGAGGAGGCGTCTCCGGCTGGGGACGAGGGGTGGCGTCGGGTGGTGGAGCAGATAGAGTCGCTCCGTGCGATCCTGCTAAATCTTGCAACGGCGGTCGCGTCATCTGCGGACCTCGGTCGGCCGCGTGGAACTCACCCAAGGGCCGATGACCAAGATCTTCAGCGGGAAACGCCGTCCGCCATTGCTCCTGCAGCGGAGGGGGAGGCCTCCATCTTGGGCGGGGCTGCTGCCACGCGGCCGCCGGACGCCATCTTTACGGAGCCGTGTGCTGCGCGGGGAGTGGGATCTGACACGCCCGAGGCCTCGGATATTCACTGCGGCCATCGCCTTCCTCAAATTAAAGAATTTGTCGCCGGGGGCGACTCGAGCGCGTTCACGTGGCGGTTCGAGTCAGCCTTCCGTCGGTGCGATGGACGGAGGCAGAAGCGCTGGAGGCTCTGCCCACACTATTGGACGACGTCTCCTTGGCAGTCGTCCGCTCCATCCCGGCGAGTAAGAAGAAGACACTGCGTGACGATTTCAAGGAAATGGCGGAGTTCGACGAGCCACCGATGGCGGCTACCAGGAAATTCATGCATCGGCGTCGAGGAGTGGAAGAATTGCCCTTGGCGTACCGTGGGGTGCTGTTGGCGCTTGCCATGGCCGCCTACAGATTCATCAGCCGATTTCCTGGATCCTCTCATCCTTTCTAGGATGATTGAGTTGTCCCAGGAACTTAACATATCATTGCCGGTGTGCGGCCACGAATGTTGACACACACGCGCGCCAGAACCAGGATGCTTACCGGTATGGGATGGTTGTGTATTCCTGGCCAGGACCCGCTGGGGGGAGGGGGCTGTGGGCAGTGTCTACGATCTCACAGAATCCCCCGCCCCACAGTGGGGAGCAGTAGAAACCGGTCTGGACCGGTTGGGCCAACGGCAGTTAGAACCCCTCTGAGGGGAGGGGGCTGGGGGAAGCTACGATCCCACAGAGCCCCGCCCCTCAGGGAAAAACAGTTTATAAAGCGGGTCCTTGAGAGCGCGGGGCAGTTCGCCTCGAGCCGAAGTCAGAAGCCGCCTGGAGAGAAGACCCTGGACCCCAAGCCACCGACGTCCTTTTAAGGGCCGGGGCTCAGTGCGGTGCCAGTGGTCGGGAGGTTAGGACCCTGAGGTTCCCTCGGCCTGATGTCCTTCTAAGGGCCAGGTCCGGACGGGCCAGTGGTCAGGGACCCACCGGACCAGCGGTGGGTCAGCCTCCCCTAGGTCTAGCCAGCCGGAGGGCTAGAGGAGTCAGAGTGACTCGGTACAATAGCCCGGAGGCTGTACCTCCATAGGTTGTGGGTGGAAGGGGCCATTACCCTTTTGTGTTAGGGTTTAAGTGTACCCTGTTATATTATAAATAAAACCGTGTTGCCTCTACGACGACTCCGTCTCCCTACAAGAACATTACACATACTGACACACACATTGCCCTACATACACATATGGACTGTGACACACAGACATGTATTTTAGATACACACACATGGATTAACACACAAATCGACTCATACACACGCATTGACTTACACACACATCGAGTGACACACACACATCGAGTGACACACACACATCTATGGACTTACACACACACATACACATCGATGTACACACACACATCGACTGACACACAAACGCACATTGACTTACACACTCAGATGGAGCCATGCACACACATAGACTAACACAAACACATGGCCTAACACATACACAGCGACTGATACGCACACAAATGGACTGACACGCACACTTGGACTGACACACACACGTCGGGCGTTGTCCGTTCGAAAAAGACAGACACACACATGGACTTAAAACACATGCATGGACCTACACGCACACACATAGACTCACACACATACATCGACGTGCACAGCAATCCCCGATGATGGCACAGCTATCAGTATCGCAGTACTACGTATGAGTAAAAAGCGTGACGTGAGCAATCGGAACAATAGAAATGCATTGAAGAAATAAGTGTCAATTAAAGAGCAGCAGTACGCACAGGTAAGTTGAGAAGCAGGATACAGTCTAGATTATAGACTGGCGGTACGCCAACTCAATGACATAAGCATTGCTACAGTTGACATACAAAGCTGGCAATACGGGCAGTAGCTGAAAAAGCAGAATACAGTGGAGATGAAAGGCTGGCAGTACACCGAGTGAAGTAAAGAAGCAGGCAACAGATTATAGACTGGCATACACTCATGATGGTCAAAAGGAAAATTAGCAGTGTAGATAATAGAGCGGCAGTGCACTGACGTTAATTAACAGCAGGCAGCAGGCCACATCACAGATTGCCAGTAGACCGTCGCAGCGTCATGAAAGCACAGCTAAAAAGAGAATATTTAGCAACCTAATAATGAAACATTTGTTTTGTGCACACAAACATTATAATTGTAAAATCTGGCAACATATTTGTTTAATAATAGTAAACAGTAATACTACAATAATACTATCTAAGCGCTGTAATAATATTAATATCTACGGACTTCATAGCAGTAACTGCACGCATCATGTTGGGGGGGGGGGGCGAAGAGGACATCACAGTGAGAAGAAATAGCCGCAGCCTCATGTGTATATTTATTGCATGTAAAACGCGTAAAAGAAAATGTCCCCCGTGAGCTCGACCAAACGCGCATGACTTGGCAGGGCCCCCCCCCACGCAATTGGCGTGAGTTGGTACAGCCAATAAATAAATATAGCAAAATCCCACTAAATCGCGAATTTAACTAATTTAAAGGTGACGGACGTTAAAAAGGAATAGCCTATTCCCATCGCGGGGCTTAGGGCGTGCCGGCCGGCAAATTTTTTTCTACATAAAGCCCACCGTTCGAGAGCCAAATCCCTCGCAAGTGCGCGTATATATAAGATTCATTATTTTTTATTTTACAAGGTAAGGCCCACTAAGCTATTTAGAAGTGACCTGGCTATCACAAATGATAGCCCAAATACTCTAAACACATTATGTTGATTCTAAATGTGGAGGGGAAAACCTGGACCCAGAGAAAAATCCACACGACCGTGGGGAGAGACGCAAACTCCAAATCTACAGGCGTCAGGGTCGGGATTGAACCCACGCCTTCCTGTATACCAGGCAAGGTAGTTAACATCTCGCCACCGTGACGCCCACTTCAGGCATGACCTGAAAACTAATTCAATGTCCACAGCGCTGACGAGAAAGGCACTGCCCATTAAAAGATACACTTCTAGCATGATTTTGCATTTGTGGCAAAAATTGCTTTTTGTTGTTACACGTTACATGCATCGCCACACACCGTACAACAATCACGAGCGGAGCACGGTCTGACCCAAGGGCCAAAACATGTGCAAGAGACGTAAATTGCATGCTGGGGCCCGGCGAGCTCTTTACCTGCTGCACGTAGAAGTCGCTGGGACTGTTTATGTGGCTTAACATGAGGCAGAACCACGTGAGGGGCTGGAGCTTGCTGGGTGGAATGAAGGCTGGATAACGACCGGGCCTGTGGACTGGCATGGAGAGTGGTGCGGATTGGCACCGGAACCTGCGCGCAACAATAATAAATAATACCACACACATAAAGAGGTTTTTTGGTTTTGATCGCAATCTAACCCAAAAAAACTATCTATAAGGCAATTAAAGAGACGCGCATTAGCCCACGAACTGATATATAATTTGTTGTTACTTTGCTGTGCAATTTTTAATCTGCACCATAAAATAACAAAACTCATCACATTTAATCTCCTTTTAACACGTAGTAGGCTTTCACGACCAATATTATCCATAAGGGTTTTTGGTTTTGGTTGATATGGCGTAAATTTTAATGTGTCGTTAACCCCGCCACCACCACACGACACAGCCAATTAGTTATGTTGTATGTGTTGTATTATGAAATTTTGATAAAAATAATAAAAATTAATAATTTTCCGAAAAATGCGCAAATCACATTAATTATGTTAATGTGTGTATTAACGTGCATAAATTATGATGTGTAATTATATGCATAAATTATGATAATTACGAAGATAATCGTAGTAATTTATGCGGAAGCTTGCAATTATGTTAATGTATGCAGTTATGATAATTAGGCTTAGTTTCGTTTATCCAGAGTCGTATTAATCAGGATAACACGATTATCATTGATTAAACATTTACCGATTATCCTAGTGTGTTATGTTATTTTAGGTTTCCAGTTTCATATCTCATCACAGGCTACAGTTCTCAAGAATAAGACAGTTTTGCATGGACTTGGAAGGAACACTCGATATGCTTCTGTGATAACAATTTTATTCTAACAAGCATGTGACATTCTATCATGCAGGTCAAACATGCGTCAATAATTCATGAGCAAGATTATGCAATTAACTAATATGAATGACAAAAACTTATGCATTTGCGAGATTATGCAATTACGAAATTAAATGACTAAAAACACTTCTAACAATCGTAACCTCTACCTTTCACCAGGCATCTCATTAGTTCCCCCATGTATCGATCACAACCGGCGACTGACCGAGTTTGAAAACAAGCATGACACACTTCGTATGGCGGTAATAAAAGCACTTATTATACCCCAGAGGCGAAAGTATATGTCAATAGATTCATCGGCAAGTATAAAATCCTTTTAACGAAATGTTTGAGACAAGGGTGGGTGGATGCGTGTTGTGAGAGGGAGCACTGGCTCTGTTTTAATTAATTCTTCGGCGAGACTCTATGACAAAGAAAACTGGTTTGACAAGATATTCTCTGTACTTCCTTGAGCCTGTGTGTGGAAGCGGACACGACCCTGTTCGGAGATTTCCTCACAGCCCGTGCGGATTGCAGACGCGACTTTCTCCGCAGGGAGTTGAGCGGCGGCGCTTGGCGGTCCTCGGTAGCTGACGGCGCGATGGCGCCTCTCTGCAGCTCTGACGGCGGCGCTCGTTCGGAAGACTTTGACTCTCTTTCTCCACTGCGGGATGACGAGTCGGTTTTGGTTGATGCTGGTTGATCTGGGTGTGCGTATTAAACACACGGCGCATTCGATGGCGCGGTCCTCCTCCTCACAGCCGTTCAATCAGGCTTTCTCCACTGCTTCGCGCTCTCTGCTTTGCTCGCTTGGCGATCTCCGCCTTTCCTGCGGGTTGTTCGCTGGTCGTCACTCTGACGAGGAGCGATGCTTCGTTCGTTGCAGGGTGGACGTTGGTGTCTTTGTTGGCTCGGGAGTGGTAGCTGGAGTCTCCGTCAGCTTCACTCGCAGCTCGGCGACTCAGGGTAGCGATTCTTCTCAGGTGGTGCAGACCTCGGCTTGTTGCTGCACGTCGCTACCCCGCGAACCTCGTCATTCTGGATGACGAAAAGCTTCTTCGTTGGCGGTGACGAGAGGAGATGGAGCCGACGCCCCGTGACGATCTGTGGTGGGGCCTGGGCCCTGACGATCTGGTGGGGGCTGAAGCCCCGGAGACGAGATGCTTTGAATGGATTTTGCCTTTGCTTATATCGGGAAAATCCACAAAGTTTTTTTTTGAGTTGTTCAAAAGGCTGTGTCATAAAACATTCCTGTGGGGGTGAACGCATCTGCGTCCGCGTGTGTCTGTCCGTGTGTGTTTGTCTGTATGTTTATTAGCTTTGAAGACACAGCTGTGTAATCATTCTGGAAGAAGGGGTGGGGGGGGGCCTCGCGACGGCGACACCCAAGTTATCCATTAACCAGACCGACGACTCGCGTTAGCACCGAGTTATAAATCATACTCCCTGTCTTTGTTATGAACAATATTGCCGCGAGAACCTACGCGTTAAGCGAGCTCAATGATCCCCTCCCTCGCTCTGGGCGTCATATCTTCTGTTTGTGTTGCGGGGAGACAAAGACGGTTGTTTCCGCGGTGGAAGCACCCGGCGCATGCGCTTATTTATTTATCTTCGGAGGCATGTGTTAATTTCCTTTCTGAGCCATTGTTCCAACCTTTATTGGGGCAATCTCCTGGCCCCTGGTGTGTGGGTGTGGAGATCCTCTTCGGGAAAACAAAGACGGCCGTGAGTTGCTCGCCTCTCATGGAGCATCGCGTCTAGTTAATTGTGAGAGACTTCTTCGCCCTTAATTCTGTACTTATTATTTGACTTCTTGTGATTATTTAATCTGATATCCCGGGCTAGGAATTTTTGTTTGGAGCGACCCTGATGCCATAATTATTCTTTGATGCTTCGGCCCGGCCGCGTAGAAACTACCAAGTGTACATAATGTCCGTATGGAATTAATACATGAGGATTCAAACCCGTCTGTGTTTTTTTTGTTGTCGATGCTATTTTCTTTGTTAAGAATATAATTATACCTTTCTCCCTGGTGCCTGGTTTTTTTTTATAAGGCTTTTTAACGAAAGAATGTCATCCTAACCCCCCGCCTGCAATTCTCCCCTCCCTTGTTCCTCTTGTGTGAAATTCGGGGAGTTTTTATGACCTTGATTGCCCTCTTTCATGCCCTCTTTCCTTTGAAATGAGGTATGCGCGCATCTGTGGAAGTGTGGGAGCGTGTTCGTTCCCACGTTGCCCCGTGTCTATTAAAAAACAATATTATATATGTTGGCAGAATAATTCTTAATGAAAATCATAAAATAAAATAAAACATAAAAAGGGGGTAAAGACACAACAGTTACTATAAGAATAGGTTTTTCCCCCTTTTCTGGCAACAAAACTGAAACCTTTTTACAAGGAATCATGTCTGCATTAACCACATTACTTGTGGTCAGAATGCAAACAAAAAAACTCTGATAATATATGCATTGTCCTTGAAACTGATTGGTCCACACCAGACAGCTTTCTATTGAGCTTCTTCTCAAACGGTGCTTGACCAGAGGACACTAAATGCGGACAGCGCAAAGACAATGCACTACCAAAGTAATGAGGGCTTGGGGTAAGCATCTATATCAGGGGTCGGGAACCTTTTTGACTGGGAAAGCCATAAAAGCCAAATATTTCTAAATATATTTCATTGAGAGCCATATAGTATTTTTAACGTATAATACATTAAATATGTCTTACTTTTAATGCGACTTCTGGTGCTGCATGGTTTTGCTGATGGCCTTGTAGTCTGGTTCATACGTGGTGAGGTTGAGCTTCATGCAGGCGTTGAGGCTTCCATCAGTTAAACGTGAGCATAGGTTGGTCTTAATGTTCCTCATATGCGAGAATGAATGCTCACATGCATATGTAGAGCCAAACATGGTCATTACGGCAATACTCACACGCTGCATTGTGTGGTATGTGTAGTGGGTTCAATTTAGGCGCACACACTTCTTGGGAGGCAACACTCATTTATTAATTAACACAACGTTTACTCAACAGTTACTCTTACTCTACACATAGGGTGGTGACCACCGACCTACACTAGCTAACACACAATTGTATTTTAGTCTCTCTCCAGCGTGACCCAGCCAGGTGGCTGCTGGCAGTCCGCTCACTGTAGGTCTTCTCTTCTGGCATCTTCACGAGGTGTCTTCATTCTTCTCAGGAACAGCCCTGCTCTGCCTTCACACCACGCTTATATCTCGTCTCTCTGGCGTGGCCGGCTCCGCCCAGGCCACGCCTCACTTCCCAGGCCACGTCTCACTTCCCAGGCCACGCCTCACTTCCCCCACCTCTGGGAAGGTCCGGATCCCTCCAGCACGTGACCCCCCAGGCACCCCCTTGGGGCCCCCAGCCCTCGTACGGGCCAACACAGTAGTGACCGTTCTGTCACTACATCACCCCCCCCTGTATAAAGACACAGCCGTCCCCGGCTGTAACACAACTGTGAACATCGAAAAGGTGTGCCTCCGAACCAGCAACATCAATAAATGACCGGCGACCGATAAGAAATACAATCACGTAATATATACAGAATCGACGAGGGTAAAAGGGAACCGCATAGAAAACGGGGAATTAACAACAAATATACATGAAAACTGGCTAACCCACTTACGCTACAGCACAGCCCCCCCATCGTTAGAATCACGCATGCAATGACAGTCACCCGTTAGCACCCCCCCGCCTTTCCGACGTGGCGTCACAACCAGTAGCACGCGTCGGCCATATCGGGGGGGGAATTTCCATGTTACCACCCCACCGCCTTTCCGACGTGGCGTCACAACCAGTAGCACGCGTCGGCCATATCGGGGGGGGGGATTTCCATGTTACCCCCCCACCGCCTTTCCGACGCGGCGTCACAACCAGTAGCACACGTCGGCCATATCGGTGGGATTTTAACCCAGTCTCTCTCCAAGACTCGCATCGCAGCATATAGCTGTACCGACCGAGCTGAGATGACCCAGTCTCTCTCCCAGACTCGCATCGCAGCATATAGCTGTACCGACCGAGCTGAGACGACCCATCGTTCACTCACTGCACAACATGCACCCTAACAACTGAGGGAAACAGTCTCAACGTAACAGGCCAACTCCACCCGAACCTTACGAATCTCCAGCCCACTGTTTCAACGCGCCTCAGAGGGTCTCAACCTCCGAGCCGTCAGGTCAAGCTGTCAGCCATAGCATGACGGGACCACCCTCCCTGAGCCATGTGAGCGCACAGCCCACAAGGCTAGACAAGCCACAGAGTGTCTCGCTCTCCGGGCTGTCAGGTCAAGCCGTCAGCCATTGCATGACGGGACCACACACTCCGAGCCATGTGAGCACACAGCCCACTAGGCTAGACATACCACGGAGTGTTTCAAGCTCCGGGCTGTCAGGTCAAGCCGTCAGCCATTGCATGACGGGACCACACACTCCGAGCCATGTGAGCACACAGCCCACTAGGCTAGACATACCACGGAGTGTTTCGCTCTCCGGGCTGTCAGGTCAAGCCGTCAGCCATTGCATGACGGGACCACACTCTCCGAGCCATGTGAGCGCACAGCCCACTAGGCTAGACATGCCACGGAGTGTTTCAATCTCCGGGCTGTCAGGTCAAGCCGTCAGCCATAGCATGACGGGACCACAACGTTCATGTTAGACACGCAACACTCACTGGGCCATCCTGGTCAGGACCTGCGCCCCAAGATAGTGACAGCCAGCAGCACAATTCCAAATCCCTGGCAGCATGTCACCATCGCAATTTAACACCATCACAACACATACAATTTGAATTATGATCCCCCACAGAACTAATCCAATGCCGAACAGGTACGCACAATTTTTTTTTTTTTGACGATCCCGAATATTCAATGGTCACAACAATACACCTCACATCCCGTATCCGTACACATCATCTCCGAGACTCGCATTGCAGCAATGCAGCTGTACCAACCGAGTGGAGAGAGCAATGCAATTTGACGGCAATTAACGGAAACGCACCCCCGATCCATGTAGAACACAAGGAGCATTCCCGCACAAAAGACATCATCTGTGCAACAACGGACAGGAACCAACCAGTGAGTTTGAAACAAACCGAACCTGTCACTTCAAAATCCCCTTCAACATTAACCATGGGACTCAGGGCATTCGAATTTTGAGAGAAAAAAACTGTACACAAACCCCAAGAATCGCCGAATTGATTAATACAGTATATGCAGTATACGAAGTTCGTACAGTCAATCATTTGGCACAATGCACCATCCAGTCCCCACATGGCAACACACACAATCAATACTCCAGACAATCCGTACATAGTAAATAATCACAAGCAAGTACCCAACATTCCATACACTGTTAACAATGACGATCAAAGTTTCTGACAGTTGCAAGTGACAATCACGAGCGAAACTCCATACAGTATACACAATAACAATGGTGATTTCGCAACACAACGATGTAACAACACGAGTCATTAACACGGCAACATACAGGATATCCACGGAACTCGGGACACCAACAACGAATTAATCATTAACTACACGCAGAAGATACCGATCTCGACGCCGTAATTAACAACAAACACTGGTCGCCGCGTCAATTTCTCACGCACACAACCGGACGAACACGCTCCGCAACCCAGCGAGTAAAAAAAACACACGATCGCAACCCGGCACACGCAAGATGGGTGAAAATTTTTATTATTTTTCTTGGGGCCGGGTGCTTGTCATGTCATGACTCGCCTTGAAAACTGTGCATAGCAGAGGGCGGCAAGGTGGAGCACTGGGACGGCCCGAAGAATCTTCCATGGTGAACACGGCCTGCTCTTGCGAACGAACTCCCCCTCTGCAGGCGTTGATGTCGGCGGGAGCGGCATTTCGGCAGCAGGAGCGGCGTTTTGGCGGGAACAGCGCACCGACCCGCCGCCGAAATGGCGGGAACGGCGTTTTGGCGGGAACAGCGCCCCGACCAGCCGCCGAAATGGCGGGAACGGTGTTTTGGCGGGAACAGCGCCCCGACCAGCCGCCGAAATGGCGGGAACGGTGTTTTGGCGGGAACAGCGCCCCGACCAGCCGCCGAAATGGCGGGCCCACCGCGTGGCCCGCATGCCCGGGCCTCCCCCGCCAGCCCCCCGCAGCGACGATGGTGTCCTCTCGCCGCGGCTCCATCGCTCCGTTCCCGATGGCGGCGAAGCAGCAGTGCGATGCAAGTCCCACCGCTCCGCGTGCAGCGCCATCTCTCTCTCTCTGTCACCGGGGCTGCCATCCCCGGGGCTGTCCGAAGGACGGTCGTCACACCATCCCCGTCGTACGAAGACGTCCAGATGAGTTATGTATTTGTTTTTCGTGTGCCCATTTTACTTCCCTAGGATAACACCTAGCAATATTTATTTTTCCACAACTGACGCCAAATGTAGTGGGTTCAATTTAGGCGCACACACTTCTTGGGAGGCAACACTCATTTATTAATTAACACAACGTTTACTCAACAGTTACTCTTACTCTACACATAGGGTGGTGACCACCGACCTACACTAGCTAACACACAATTGTATTTTAGTCTCTCTCCAGCGTGACCCAGCCAGGTGGCTGCTGGCAGTCCGCTCACTGTAGGTCTTCTCTTCTGGCATCTTCACGAGGTGTCTTCATTCTTCTCAGGAACAGCCCTGCTCTGCCTTCACACCACGCTTATATCTCGTCTCTCTGGCGTGGCCGGCTCCGCCCAGGCCACGCCTCACTTCCCAGGCCACGCCTCACTTCCCAGGCCACGCCTCACTTCCCCCACCTCTGGGAAGGTCCGGATCCCTCCAGCACGTGACCCCCCAGGCACCCCCTTGGGGCCCCCAGCCCTCGTACGGGCCAACACAGTAGTGACCGTTCTGTCACTACATATGTAACAGGAAGCTCGTTCCAAGTTTTAAGAATCAGCTGGTCTTCAGGTTGAAGATTTTTCATTTCTGTCCACTTGTGTTCCTTCGCCAGCTCTGCTCGCTGTCGCGCAAGACTTTCCAACTCTCAATTAAGTGACTTGAACTTACTCATCCACATATCTGATGCCTTCAGGTCAGCAACTTCCAGCTCAAAGTCTCCGATAGAGACCCCCGGGGATGCATGTCAGGTCGACTTTGTCCACTGCACACCCATGTGGATGAGTGATGAACTTGAAAAGACCAGTGCGCGCATGAAATTCTCCAAAACGTGCTTTGAATGACTGCAGGAGATTGGACGTAAAGCCAGCTAGCTGCTGGAGATCCAGATGGTGAGTGGAGTCACTTGCTAAGCATGCATCTCTAAATTGTCACAGTCTTTCAAAGTGCAGAAGACGACCTGTTTCAATGTCCCTGAGAAAGACTTCCAGCTTGCTTTCAAATGCAAACACTGCTTGTTGAAGGGATGAGACTATTTCCAATACCTTGCATTTTCACATTGAGCTGGTTCAGATGGCCAGTTATGTCCACGAGATAGTGAAACTACAGGAGCCAGTCAGTGTTGTCTAGTTCAGGATGCTTGACGCCTTTCATTTCAAGAAAAGTCCGGATTTCACTCAGGCAAGCTGCAAAACGGCTGATCACCTTCCCCCTTGACAACCAACGCACGTTGCTGTGTAAAAGCAGACCGGGATAATGATTCCCAACTTCTTCGAACAGAGCTTTAAACTGGCGATCATTTAAAGCTCGGGCAACAATAAAGTTGACCACTCGAATGACCAGCGACATCACCTCACCAAGCTCCTGGCCACACGTCTGAGCGCAAAGCGTCTCCTGGTGCAGGATGCAATGAAAACTTAGGATGGCTCTCTTTTCATGTTCACGGAGAAGCGCTACAAATCCTTTGTTCTTCCCCAACATACAGGGTGCACCATCAGTACAGACAGAAATAAGTTTATCCATCGGTATTTTTTTTTTCTCTAGCAAACTCCATGAAAGACGTGAATAAATCCTCTCCTCTTGTTGTCCCTTTCATTGGCAAAACAGCCAAGCTTTCCTCACGCAGTGTGTCACCTGCACCATACCTGGCAATTATACTGAACTGAGATAGATGGCTAACGTCTGTTGACTCGTCTAACGCGAGAAAAAAGTATGTCCCGGCGTTTATGTCCTTAATTTGTTTTTCCTCGACTTGATTTGCCATCATGATGCTGCGATCGTGAACAGTTCTTACTGACAGAGGCATGTCTTTTATTCGTTTGATTACCTTGTCTTTATTTGGGAAGTCATCAAACAGTTCATTGGCCACATCAAGCATGAATGTTTTGGCATACTCGCCATCTGATTGAACAAGAATGGCTTTCCATTCCTTACTATTGCCAAAGCACCCGCAAAGCTAGCGGAATTCCCGTCACCTTGCTTGGTCCACACACGTAGTTGCTGCTGACTCGTCTGCACTCTCCGCTGTAGCTCTTCGCATGCCTTTTTCCTGCTGTCCCCCGCTGGATATTTCGATGCAAATGAAGCATGGTGCGTATCGAAGTGCCGCTTTATATTTGACCATTTCATCGATGCAATTTTATCATTGCATATTAGACATACCGCAGATCCTCTCTCCACAAATGCAAATTCCTCTGTCCACGCAGCCTGGAATGCACGGTAATCATCGTCTTTTTTTCTTTTCGCCATATTTTCCGTTACAAGGGTTGAAGCGGATAAACTAGTTGGCTATCTGATCAAATGGATTTCTTCACCTTTACAATGACCCGTGACATGCTCGCGAGCCATTGGTTCCCGACCCGACCCACGGGTCACGGGGCCCGTGACCCGTGAAATTTATCTTCAAAACTAATTTCTGTTTACTTTAAAATGACACAGTATTATTAAGCAATATCACAAGTATTTTAAAATCAGTTCCAAACTGATTTTTTTATTATTATTTTTTTTCAACTCAAAATTGTCTGGGAGCCATATGCCGTCACCGGAAGAGCCATATATGGCTCGCGAGCCATAGGTTCCCAACCACTGATCTATATCATGAGACCTCCTTTGCCAGTACCAAAATATAATAGGTTTTTCCCTTTTTTTCTGGCAACAAAACTGAAACCTTTTTACAAGGAATCATGTCTGCATTAACCACAATACTTCAGAATGCAAACAAAAAACACAGCGCAATTTGCATCGCCGCAGCTTGTGTTACACATAGACATGAAATTAACTTGCTAATCCCCCTAATCTCTCCCATCAACAGTGCTAATCTCCTATTAACACTGCTGTTGTGCGCATATGCGGGGACGATACTCTTATGCGGCGACGGAAGCTCATTTAATGCTAATTTCTCTCCCTAATCTCTCTCTCCCTAATCTCCCCCATTAACACAAATTACGTGCTTGCGTGTGGGGACGGAATTCCTTTTCAGCTCAGACCCTGCCTGCTTGACCTTCGCCACATATATAACCGCTTGTGTGTAACAGCTCTCTCGCTGTATTCTTCCTGGTTCAGCAGTTCTACTGCTGGATTGTTTTTTCCGCCAGAGGACGACCGCTTGTGTTGTGATCAAAACGTCGTGATCTATTATTTTGTATTTAATTTTTCTACCTACGTGACTTTACCGAAAGAACCAAAGAGTATGGATTCCTGCAGTCACGAGAGCTTCAAATCAAGATACAAGAACCCATGGATGACATTTAAAAATTTTATTTTAACGCTCTCTTCAGTGTGATACTTAAATATGTTATGATTGGTAGTTTGTGCTCTCCAGTTGTCAGGGTGAAAAGTGGGCAAAGTCTTGTTCAATCATGAACAGCTGGCTAAACAAACTTATTGAACATGTTTCATTCTTTGGTTCTTTCAGTTAAGTCACGTCTAAAGATAAAATAATAAATTAAAATAATAGCATATTACGACGTTTCGATTGCAACACAAGCAATCATCATCAGGCATAAAAGAAATAGCAACATAAATCTAACTAGAAAACTATAGACAGACATACAAGCAGACAGACATCACAAGGACACACAGAGAGAGGACACATATCGGCACAAAGGGAGGGGTCGTTTCTGTGACGGTCCCTTAAATATAGAGAGGGGGGGCGGGGACGGAGAGAGGGAGGGGGCAGAGAAAATTAGCATTTAATTTTAGTGTGCCTTTCTCCTAATTTTCAAGCTTGCGTGCCGTGCCACGTCGTCATCTTACTTGCGCAGCAGCAGCACGTTGCCGTCCACTCATTGATATGCTAATTTTCTCTGCCCCCTCCCTCTCTCCGTCCCCGCCCCCCCTCTCTATATTTAAGGGACCGTCACAGAAACGACCCCTCTCTTTGTGCCGATATGTGTCCTCTCTCTGTGTGTCCTTGTGATGTCGGTCTGCTTGTATGTCTGTCTATAGTTTTCTAGTTAGATTTTTGTTGCTATTTCTTTTATGCCTGATGATTGCTTGTGTTGCAATCGAAACGTCGTAATATGCTATTATTTTAATTTATTATTTTATCTTTAGACGTGACTTAACCGAAAGAACCAAAGAATAATTCCTGCAGTCACGAAAGCTCCAAAATTAAGATTGTTGAACATGGTCCCCTTTTGGCATTGTTCTGGTGGTGAGACAAGGCCATAAAGAAGGCTGTCTCTGGTGTAGGCCAATCCGTTTCAGAGACAATGCGTAGATTATCAAGACCATGTTTGTTTGCTTGTTCACCACAAGTATGGGTGGTTAATGCAGCCTTGACGCCTTGCAAAATTTTTACTGAGAAACAAACAGAGCTGCCATGTTAAAGTCACTGGCTGTGTGTGCTTACATCCCCTATAGACAAAGGGAGCTGCCATATTAAAGCCACTGTCTGTATGTGCTTACATCCCCTTTCAACTGTAACACGGGGCAGCATTCCTCAGCAATAATGACCGATTGCCATCTAACCCGTCTGTAAAACGTCCCTCTCTAGGCGCGCAACAATTTGTAATCCCCCAGAGCTTGTGAATCTACGCTATCTTAACTTTGGAGCTTTCGTGACTGCAGGAATAATTCTTTGGTTCTTTCGGTAAAGTCACGTATAAAGAAAAAATAATTAATTAAATAATAGCATACGACGTTTCGATTGCAACACAAGCAATCATCATCAGGTATAATGAAATAGCGACATAAAATCTAACCAGAAAAAATTATAGACAGACATATAAGCAGACAGATATCACCAAGATACAGAGCGGGCAACACAGGTACAGAGAGGGGTGATCGTCTCTGTGGGGTGGCCTTAAATAGACAGAGGGGGGCGGAGGCAGCGAGAGGGAGGGGTTATAGACAAAATTTACATGTCAATGAGTACAAAAAGAAGTGAGCAGGCTTAGGGAGAGAAAGAAACACACTAAAATTAAATAACCTAGCAAAGCATCGAAATGTTATGTAAAACGACACAGAGAGTCGGTCAACACACAATTAACGCATAGCCTGGTCGATTACGTATTTCAAATATTGCTAAAGTTAGAATTTAAGTGTGAAAATTTCAAAGAAAGACAAAACATAAAAACAAGAGGGACGGAGACACACAGACAGAGCAGAACCTAAGAACGACAAAAAACGAGTGTAGACAGAAAAAATTACACTAAATAATACGTGACTTTACCGAAAGAACCAAAGAATAATTCCTGCAGTCACGAAAGCTCCAAAGTTAAGATTGAACCACTTCTACGGGGAAGTTCCAAGTTTACCTTTTTTCTCTCTCTCTGGGTTTTTTATTCTCTCTCTCTGCCTGTTTATTTAGTGTAATTTTTTCTGTCTACACTCGTTTTTTGTCGTTCTTAGGTTCTGCTCTGTCTGTGTGTCTCCGTCCCTCTTGTTTTTATGTTTTGTCTTTCTTTGAAATTTTCACACTTAAATTCTAACTTCGCAATATTTGAAATACGTAATCGACCAGCCTATGCGTTAATTGTGTGTTGACCGACTCTCTGTGTCGTTTTACATAACATTTCGATGCTTTGCTAGGTTATTTAATTTTAGTGTGTTTCTTTCTCTCCCTAAGCCTGCTCACTTCTTTTTGTACTCATTGACATGTAAATTTTGTCTCTAACCCCTCCCTCTCGCTGCCTCCGCCCCCCTCTGTCTATTTAAGGCCACCCCACAGAGACGATCACCCCTCTCTGTACCTGTGTTGCCCGCTCTGTGTATCTTGGTGATATCTGTCTGCTTATATGTCTGTCTATAATTTTTTCTGGTTAGATTTTATGTCGCTATTTCATTATACCTGATGATGATTGCTTGTGTTGCAATCGAAACGTCGTATGCTATTATTTAATTTATTATTTTTTCTTTATACGTGACTTTACCGAAAGAACCAAAGAATAATCTACGCTATGTTTGAGGAATGGGCCCTTGCCTTGTTTGTAATGTTGATCTGTACCATCAACCGGACCATGTCCCGTGTCGTATTCAATTTGTATCGTCTGCTTTTGGTCTGCGCCATCTCATCCAACAGTGACTCATTGGTGCTACATCTTGCACGTTCTGACAATGAGCAGAATTGGCACAGAATTTAAATCTTAAGAGTAATATTATACAGCTACCTCTCGTCTTACGTGGGTGTCGTGTCATTGGGGTGAGGGCGAGCACGCTATTATGCCTCAATCTTACATCTACATATTTCACTGGTTACAGAAGGTACATATTATATTTACAAAACCTACAGACATGAGTTAAATAGAGTAAACAGCCCTGTTTAAATAAGTAAAATATTTTAAAAAATAAAGTAAAAAAACCTTTTTAACACGTAGTGAGATTCTTACCAGACATAAAAGCAAATGAGCGCACAAGACAAAGTTCACGCGGGACAAAGATCTTCAAAACGTCGCGCGAGGAGGAAATGCTGACTGATGCTGCTGTCCCACGCTTCTGGTCGTTGTCATACTGCTGCTGCACCTCAAGCAACATCACTACCGAAACGTTGCCGCCCTTACTAACGATCAGCTCGCAGCGCATTCCGTACAGCGTGGAACCAAAGCGCTCAAGCGCGTTATTACAACAAAAGTTGCGCGCGTAACAAAAATAAGTGGAAATTAATCTGATGCGCCAATTCCAAAATTGCGTACGTAAACGCACGTAAAACGCGAGGCGAACGTAATAATCGCAATGCACGCATCATGAGCGTGACACACATTAATTACACCGTGACGACACGTAAACATTTATCTCCACGCGTGCGCACAGTACCTGGCAAGCTCTAAGAAGACGAGGGCATCTCTGAGCGACACCGGGACATCGTTCTCCACCTGGCTGTGTGGGGACTTCACGAGGTCCACGATGAATGTGCCGCCGGCTCTGGCAGCCACGACCATGTGGACAATCTGTCCACGGAGCATCGTTGCAAACGCTTTGCTTGACTCCACACTCCAACCCTGACCCTGAATAATCGCACAAAGCCAGACATAAAAAACACAACGGGGGAAGAAAAAACCATGACACACGACACGGCAAATGTGACCACGTTCTCCCGCCGTCGTCACATTAATACACAATGTGTACATGCAATAATACACCGATTGTGCTCGGCAGTATGCATTGTTACATGCACATTTCTTCCTTTGTGATGTAGAGTATATACTAATTAAAAAACTGCACAATTAACATTTTTTCATACAATTTAAACACAAAAATCTCATTGTATTCTTAACCTCAGCCAAGTGGTTCCCCCCGCCTCATTTATGTTTAACATCTTTCGAGAGAGCCCAGCTTCAGCCTAATAAGTTAGAGCGACATCTTGCCTCTAAACAACGAGTTGTCATGATGAGGGGAAATGTATTGCAGCCAAATACTCTAAAATGCACGATGTCGAATCTAAATGTGGAGGGGAAAACCTAGAGGACCTGAAGAAATATCCAGGCAATCCTTGGGTTGAGCATACAAACTCCAAATATACAGTAGGCGTCAGGGTCGGGATCGAACCCATAACCTCCTGTATACCAAGCAAGGTAGTTAAAATCTCAATGGTCAGCCAGGTCACTGACTGCACATACATAAGGTTCAATCTTGTTTCACACTTAAACGTGTGGCCAAATTCCAGCTCTGAGATGTAAACATTTGGTTTGATTGACATGCGAGAAACACCTTTGCAAGAAATTAAAATGTGTGCCTAAAATGTGGGTGAAGGTCCAGAAACAATTCTCTGATGTAACCCGTCTGGGAGCCATTCACGGACACGAAGTGATGCACTGCTAGTAACAGAACTGGAGAGGGCATCTCACTGCTCGATGCTGACAGCACAATTGTAACTGGGGAAAAACTATAAAATAACGAAGCCATAAAGAACACACGCGGTTCATTTCTGCAATTGACTCTCCCGAGTTAACCTGCAGAGTAACATGTGGCTGTCTCGGCCCACGTTAGGATTGTGGCGTGCAACTCACCGTGACGACGATTGTGACGCGCGACTCTACATGACGACCATTGTGGCGTGAGTCTCCGTGATGAGGATTGTGGCGTACAACTCACCTTGACAACGGAGGTGGTGTGCGAAAACTGTGACGATTGTGGTGAGTCACCGTGATGACGGTCATGGCGCGAGTCGCCGTGACGAAAGTGGAGGCGTGCGACTCACCGCGACGAAGGGCACCACATCCTTGAGAGCACAGCGTATGGCAGCCGCTGGGATTTTCTCGAACAGCTTCAGGAGCTCGTGGTCTGGACGACGAAGGTGTGGCCTCAAATCCGAAACCACGCATGCGGCATTCCTTCTGCTCCGCTTGAGCGCACGTTCACTGGAACGGACGTGTACAGGTGTGATGAGTAATACGTCCATGGCAGACATAATAATGCGGGGTATCCATTTACGAACGTTCGGTTTACGGAATTTTACGTGAACGCCAATTTACAAATTATGGACGCTTTTTCGATGAAGGAAATCGGATTTCGCCGCAAAAAAAATGTCACTAGGGCCACACGCGCCATGAGATCGGCAAACAAGCAGCCACCACGGTATCCCTGCAGTGCAACAGCAATGCCTCCACATGACCTTGCCGGGTATTCCAACACGCAGGGGATCTTTTGCGAGATCCCTGAAAAGGTTAATTATCTTTTAATTATTCTTGGTTCTTTCGGTAAAGTCACGTAGAAGGGAGATAATAAAATAATATAAATATAAAACAATTAAAAATATATTTATATTATTTTATTATCTCCCTTCTACGTGACTTTACCGAAAGAACCAAGAATATGAATCCCTGCAGTCACGAAAGCTTTAAATCAAAATTTATCTTTTAATTATTATTCAATCGCTTCAATATTTGTTAATATTTTTATCTTTTGAAATGCAATATCGGCGTGTTTTTAGGTTAGAAGTAGACTTGGAATGACTACATCCATAATTGTTAGTGTTAAACTGAAGGGAATAAGTGTTTCCGATTTAGGAAATTTCGTTTTTACGCTGTGTGTGTATTTGAAGAACGCATCCCTTCTGTAAATTGAGGGATACCTGTACAAGGCTGAGAGTGCATTTCAAATTACTGTTGGCTCGACGCTGGATCTCAGGGTGGGTGTTTATATTATACTGCATCCTTAAACTTTAAACTCCATCTGTCCCACAAATAAGTAAAAAAATCACCACACTTTATTTCTAACAGAATGCAGTCAATGAGATTTAAAAAAATTGCTTTACAAATGGCTTTGTCTCACCAGCGTTAGACCAGAGAACGCCAAAAGGCGAATGGTATAAAGTCTTTGTACTGTTCGCGAACAAGGCCATAAAGGCAGTCTATGGTGTAAGGCCAATAAGTTTCAAGGACAACGCATGTTTTGCCACAAATGTGTGGTTAATGCAGACTTCATGCCTTGCAAAAAGTAACTATTTTGGTGGTTGAACTTCTTAATGCAACTTAAGGGGTAAAATCTATTCTTATTTTTCATAATTTTGATCCTGGCTTAAATGCGCAAAAGAGAAAATAACGTCGGATAAAATACCAGCGCAGAGAAATTAACAAGACGCTCGTTAAAAACGAGGCAGGAATGAATCCCAAAAAACGATTTGATGAGGTTCTGGAGCTCATTAGGGCCGAGGTCGGTTTAGATATCACCTCACTGTTGACCATGGCTGGAGATGAAACTCGAGATCTCACAGTGGTCATCATCACAGCACCAGCCTATGCCCCGTAACACGGCTTACACCCCCGCAACGAGGATCACCCAGCAGAGAAGTTGGGAAATTAAAAACCCTTAAGTGGAGAAATGCAGGAAATATCAGAGTAAGATGGAAAAGAGAAGCATGTGGATTATTGCACCAAATTCGGCCACCAACTCCCCAAATGTAAGGTTACCGAGCATCGCTTGCCACCGGGCCATTTAAAAAGTCATAAATAAATGCAGGCACACACGCACATCTTAAAGTTGTTCTTATTTAGAATGACAATACCTTCCCACGTAAAAGACTTCCGTTCTTCCTTCATCCACCAGGAAAACGTTAAGCCTGGTTACTTTGTCAATGGGAAATGACGACGCTCCCTGTGAAACAAAGGCCGGTTTGGGCGACTGAGTGTCAGCGCTTGCTTGGGCTTCAGCTTCCACTCCTGGGCTCCTGTCAGGTGCAGCAGCAACCCCGGCGTCCTCGTGTTCCAAGCCGCATTTCAAGACACTGTCGATCATTTTCATTTCCTCCGAGCAGGGGATCAGATCCAACACCACTCGAATTTTTCCGTCTCTCATTTTGCCGATTCCACAGCCAAGTTCGGCGCTCTTATGGGGGGACAGGTTCCATTCAGCGACATCGCCCTCTCCACGCGCATCCGCGCGTTTGCCTTCCGGGTCCTCTCGCTTTTGCGAGCTCGTGGTCGAGCCACAAATGCCGGGGGGTTCGGGACACGTGCATTCAAGCAGAGGGAGGTAATCTGCCTCGACAACGCCACAGCCGCCACCGCCACTTTTCTCATCCGCATGCAGGGTCTGCCCGGCGTGGGGCGAGCCCTGCTCAGCAGCGCTGCCTCTCGCCCCCACAACGCCCTCATCAGCCACGTGCCCAGCTTCCACAGATGACGTAATTTCGGCCGCTGTCGCCACTCCAAAGGACGCGTCGTTTTCCGACCCCCGCTCGTCGAGAAATGGTTCAGTGCCCGTCGAGTTAGGGACGCCTTCCGATTCAAGTGGAACTTCGTCACGGTGGAAAATTGGCACCGTGCTTTGCAATGCGACGCTTTGTAAAGGCCCGAGGCTAGCCGTGCCCTCTCTTCCCTCCACTTGCACAGAACCGCACAACTCCTCGCCGGCCTGGATGGAAATTATTTTGACGCGATGCCACTTATTGCTGACGCAGCTCCGCATGCACAGAACCTCGCCTGCAAGAACGAAACGCGAATTAGTCTGTTGGTGGCCTACTCGGCGCAGTAGTTACACGTCACAAGTTTACTTTTCAGAATTCACATTTTGTTTTGGATTTCAAACCTAATTCCTCCTGGCAACTCAAAAGCAGCTAAAATTATAACCTTTTGTCACATTTCATCATTTTGTTGTTATAAGAAGATTTACATGACCGTAAAGCTATCCAGTAGTCCCTCCGTCAACGTTTTTAATCCGTTCCACGAAAACTGTTAACCTAAATAACTGTTAATCGAATATAGGAATTACATGTTAAAAGCATGACTCCGTTCCACTGCCAAAACAGAAGTAATGTAAATAAAGCTAGTCGAGGTCTAAACACCCATAAATGGGTGTCGCTGACTGGCTGACAGCATGGCTCAGCCCCTCTTACGAGCACTCAGAATGGCCAAAATTGGCGGCCGCGTGCATAAATGCCTTGCAGTCAATAACAACCAAGTGATTAGACGACACAAAGGCGTCATCTGGTTCAACCCATGTGAGACTAGGCTCTAAGGAAAGCTGTCTCGGGTGTGGACCAATCAACTTCAAGGACAGTGCATACATTATCAGAGTTATGTTTTTGGTTTGCATTATGACTGCAGGTATTGTGGTCTATGCAAACATGACTCCTCGTAAAAAAGGTGTCAGTTTTGTTGCCAGATAAAAGAGTAAAAAACCAATTATCATATTTTTTACTGGCAAATGAGGTACCAATGGTGTAAATGCTTACCCCGAGCTCTCATACTCTGATGGTGTATTGTCTTTGAGTTGTGCGCCTTTTGGCATCATCTGGTCCAACCCATGTGAGACTAGGCTCGAAGGAAAGCTGTCTCAGGTGTGGACCAATCAACTTCAAGGACAGTGCATACATTATCAGAGTTATGTTTTTTGTTTGCATTATGACTGCAGGTATTGTGGTCTATACAAACATGACTCCTCGTAAAAAAGGTGTCAGTTTTGTTGCCAGATAAAAGAGTAAAAAACCAATTATCATATTTTTTACTGGCAAATGAGGTACCAATGGTGTAAATGCTTACCCCGAGCTCTCATACTCTGATGGTGTATTGTCTTTGAGTTGTGCGCCTTTTGGCGTCATCTGGTCCAACCCATGTGAGACTAGGCTCGAAGGAAAGCTGTCTCAGGTGTGGACCAATCAACTTCAAGGACAGTGCATACATTATCAGAGTTATGTTTTTTGTTTGCATTATGACTGCAGGTATTGTGGTCTATACAAACATGACTCCTCGTAAAAAAGGTGTCAGTTTTGTTGCCAGATAAAAGGGTAAAAAACCAATTATCATATTTTTTACTGGCAAATGAGGTACCGCCAATGTTGTAAAGATTTGCAACTACTGTACTGTAAGGGTGATCACGTGGGTTTCAGATCAACTAGAGCAACATATTTGTTCGGTTTAAGCACATAACTTGTAATACACATTTCCAAAAATAACAATGTATAACTGTTTTTAGATTATTAATTTGCGCGTAAGGGAAAATCTATTAGTTATTAACTTGTCAAAATCTCAGGTGCGCGATTAATCAGTAAATCGGATAAACCGCACGCGGATAATAGAGTATACCGTATTTTAACAAAAATAACCCTCAACACAAATTTTTTAGGCGTTTTAGGGAGTCGTCCCACTGCCTCCTGGAAATACTTTAAACTGGAGAGACGCACAGACCAGGAAAGTCACCTCTCATGCAATGCAGCCCGGTGAGACGCATTAACTGCCACCCCCTCTAAGACCAAGCCTAGACGTCGCACACATTCTATAATTCTAAAACCTGTGTTGAAACTTGATCTGTGCCTCCTGCAATGGTTCAAAATAAATTATCACAAAAAACGCATTGGGCCACAACTGTCTTGCCTGTGCGTGAGCGTGCGTGTGTGTGTTACCGATGCTGAGGGTTTGTATGGCTGAAGAGTTTTTAGTGTCGACCATGCAGTACATTGAGAGCGCCAAGTTTAGCTTCTCGTTGCGGGAGCGAGCGGCGTAGTACCGCACGTAGAAGTGTCTGGGATTCACCACGTGGGTCAACATCACCTGCTCTGAATGCAACGCGTCTGCGCACGAGCCCACGGCACAACAAAATAAACGATTAACAAAATTAATGCGATTCCACGGACAAATCCACTGCACGTTGTGCACTAGGCACGCGCGTTATGCTGACAAGCATATTTTCCGGCGCATTTTCTCTTACACACCTCATTCGTAGATACCGGCATAAGTTTGATCCAAATATTCCTAGGTTTTTCGGTAAAGTCACGTAGGTAAAAAATTTAAATTAATAAAAGTAAAACAAAACAAAATAAAAATCACGACGTTTCGGAAGCAACACAAGCCTCCGTCTTCAGGTGGAACCGTCACAGCCACGACAGCTCTATCAAGTAAATGAGAGATCACAAGAAATACCACCCCGTATATATAATGGTTGAGGGGGGAAGGGCCAGGAACGGCACACTTTTTTATTAATATGGTAAGGTGAGGCTTAAGACTAAGAATAGACTGCATAACAAAGGACTGAGCCTTTGTTATGAGCCTTTGTTATGGAGAGGTGCGGTTTGTAACTAACACCTAGCATACATAACCAAAGTGTGAAAAAAGAAAGCAACTGGTAAAACAACAAACTGGCTGTCTATCAATAAACTATTACAGGTTATTGATAGACAGCCAGTTTGTTGTTTTACTTGCTTTCTTTTTTCACACTTTTGTTATGTATGCTTGGTGTTAGTTACAAACCGCACCTCTCCATAACAAAGGCTCAGTCCTTTGTTATGCAGTCTATTCTTAGTCTTAAGCCTCACCTTACCATATTAATAAAAAAGTGTGCCGTTCCTGGCCCTTCCCCCCTCAACCATTATATATACGGGGTGGTATTTATTGTGATCTCTCATTTACTTGATACAGCTGTCGTGGCTGTGACGGTTCCACCTGAAGACGGAGGCTTGTGTTGCTTCCGAAACGTCGTGATTTTTATTTTGTTTTATTTTACTTTTATTAATAAAAAATTTTTACCTACATGACTTTACCGAAAAACCTAAAAATATGAATCCTTGCAGTCACGAAAGCTTCAAATCTAGAATTTGATCCAAATATTTGGCAATTGCAAAACGGACCATAATTCACATGGTACGTTTGGGGCTGCTGTTTACAGTTATATTTACTACCTCAGATACCGCCATGCAAGTCTGCTATCCCATGCCTTGCAGTCAATAACAACCAAGTGATTAGACGACACAAAGGCTAAGCTCATCGAGCACCGGTAGAGGGAGAGAGGCAGACGCAGTGTCAGGTAACCTCGTCACCTACCTCCCCGCCCCACCTCGAGTCGTCATTGATAACTCATTTATCCAGGCATGGGCAGTGAAACGCTCCAAGGAGACATTGAGGACTGGACACTCGCTGCTACCCTGTCGGGTGTCGTGTCGGGACAGTGCCTGCCACTTGTTCTTAAGGTTTTCTGTTCGTCTACTGGGGTCATTGCTCTGGTGGACAGATTTGTCCTTGTGGCGTTTGCAGTGCATCCTAACGTATGTTGAATGAAGACCAAAAACTGCATATGAATTAGGCCCGTAACTTATACTGAAGTTGTAACTTATACCCAAGTGAGAGTATTCAATTTTAGTATTTACACAAAAGCATGATAATTTATTCATTAAGCTAAAATAATAAGCACAATGCAGAAATATTGACTTGTGAGTGGCATCACTTCATTTTATTATTTATAGAACATTATGCCCGAGAATGTTTCCCCAATGTGCTGTAATCTGTCACGTGAGTGAGTGATTCCTAACCATGCGAAATCCAGGAGGGCCGATTGCGCAGCAAGTTTGCGTTCCCGATCTTGCACCTTTGAACAAAGCTCGTCTCTCCACCAGCTGGAATCATTCCTACCCAAGGTGAGGGAAAAAAAATAAAACAGCCAAGCGCCAACATCTGGAGAAACACTGAAGGGGTTATAGATAATACATTGACAAGATTTCACTTGACAGTGTGTGACACACTACCACTCATCACGCTCAAGTAGGGGTTGGCTCTCAAAAACAATCGCGTTGCCACGGTACGTTGCTGATGCTGGCTCTAAACACCAACCGAACGAGTCTCACTGCCCCTACTTGTTCCGTGATAATTCGTAGACGACGAGGACATTGGGCACAGTGTCTACGGTGCTGAAGCGGAGCACCGAACCATTTGTGGTTGGAGCTTATTGCAGCGGGATGTTATGGACTATTATGTTGCTGAAAAACGGCCATCGCTCGCTCACATTTACCAAATAATAATACAGGGACTCCTCCACTTACGAGCATTCGACTTACGAGCTTTCAGAGATACGAACAAACCTGTCTCGTATGTGCAGTTGCCTGTTCAGACCGAGAGTCGTAAGTTAAACCACCGCGCAATAGATGGCGGTGGCAGCATCTAAATCTACAGAGCCTGAAGAACCAGTGGCATCTACATCTACAGGAGATAATACAACTATTAAAGCCATTCCTCGTATGTAGTGTACATGCAGCACAACATGATTGGAATTGATATGAGTAACATTGGACTTGTGAACAAATCGACTTATGAACAGACCTATGGAACGTAACTCGTTCGTAAGTACAGCAGTCCCTGTAATGTGTGTTTATGTTGAACTTATCTATGGGACCTATTTGCCAGTATTTAAAATGATTAAAATAAGAATAGGTTTTATACCTTTTCAGGCAATAAAACAGGTGTTAAGATGTTCAAAGAGATACTTTTATTGCCAGAAAGGGTATAAAATTTATTATTTTATCCAATATTTTTGATACTGGCAAAAAGATATCCCATAGATATAACTGCAGGACCCGAGCTATAAGCGTTCTGATACTTGCATTGTCTTTGTACTGTTCGCCTTTTGGCGTTCTCTGGTCTAACGTCGGTGGTGAGACAAGGCCATAAAAGAAGGCTGTCTCTGATGTAGGCCAATCAGTTTCAAAGACAATGCGTATATTATTCTCAGAGCATGTTTGTTTGCATGTTTTTCCACAAGTACGTGTGGTTAATACAGACCTGATGCATTGCAAAAGGTACCTATTTGGTGTTTCAACATCTTACCAACTCCTGTTTTATTTCCAGAAAGGGTAAAACCTATTCTTATTTTTTATATGTTGAACTTCTTTGGCACCGTATGTAGCTAACCGTGCTAATTGTAGGTATAGGGGAAGGACAAGAAACTAAACACAAAAAGCAGTTCTAAATAAATTAGTTTTCAACTTATAATGAAAAGTGCATAGTTCCACTAGTTTCATAATATCGGAAGAGCGTTCGAGATGGCCGCAGTAGTGCATTTGAAATAAAAACAATTATTATTAATAACCAGTGAGGGGCTGCATCCCCTCCGAAACTAAAATATTATTTTTATTTTACCAAGTAAAGCCCACGGAGCTATATAGCTCTTTTTCAGAATCGACTTGGCCACAAATTATAGCTCAATGAAGAGGCTGATCTCGTGGAAATTTATAGCAGCAGCCAAATACTCTAAACGCAAGATGTTGATTCTAAATGGAGGGAAAAACTGGAGGACCCGGAGAAAAAATCCACGCGGCCACGGAGAGACACACGCAAACTCCAAATACACAACAAACGTCGTCGCGACCGAACCCACGACGACCTCCTCCACACCAGGCCAGGGAGATAACATCTCGCCACCGCAGCGCCCCGATGCCCGAGGGGGAGTTCACCTGCATAGACTGACAAACTCACCTCCAGATGTGCCTGGGGAGAGGCAACAGGCGAGCGATGTGGACGATGGCGCTGCAGCAGCAGCGCACACTGCTCCCCCCCCCTTCTTGGACAGCGTCGATGTGGTTGGGGGCGAGTGCTTCAGACCCTGCACAACAGGCATAGAACTCGTTCATCGGAACAATGCCAAGGCCAAGGCAAACCCCAAAGCTACGGACCACATCGTAAAAACAGCTGTCAACTGCGCTCCAACGGGGGGGAGGGGGGGGAGGAATAGCATAGCTGCACCAACTCTCTCCTGGAGCCCTCTCGTGGTCAGCAGACGGCGTTGGCATCTAGCTCCTCAACACATTGCCGTGCACAAGAACATAATCGACCTAGTACTCTTAATATCAGAGTCAGAATATGTATTTATACTGCAGGAGGAATCTGATGAGCTAGAAAGCTCTTTTTCACAGATGTGCAGTAGGAGCACAGGGTAAGAATGTTACAAGAAACAAAACAGATGATAGTAGGTAAACAAATCACACAAACACATACAAATACAATTAAACCACCCACATCCTACCAAGCAAATCCCAGAGGTATTAACTTATTTTTCAGAAGCGACCTGGCCACAAATGATAGCTCAACAAAGTGACCCATAATTTGGACATTTATAGCACCAAAATAATCTAAATGATGTCAATGTATGTGGTGACAATTCAGCCGTGCTGGATTTCACAATTCCACGATGACCATGTGACCCCCATGGAACCAATTATAGGTGTAGCGACATCGCTGCATGTCGCTGTGTGTGGCCAGCCTGGGAAAGGCACGCCATGCAATGGATTGCCACTCCGGACCCCGCTGGTTGGGGATGCAGTACCGGCCCTAGTGGGCTCGGGCAACACTGACCGACAAGCAGGTAATGGGACCACACTCTACGCGCAGTGCCAGCCCCTACAGGATAGGGGGTGAGAGTGCGGGCCTCGGGACGGGGTTGCCGGAGGCCATGGCACACTGGTTGAACCCTGAGGATACGTGACCGGAGGTGTCTACCCGGGGACCCCCAAAGGGAGGGCTGGGGGGATAACGTGTCCGGTGGAGAACCTCCTCGAGAGTTCGAGCGCGCCCCACCACACAGGATAAAAAGCCGGGTTCCCAGTGAGAATGGCTGCTGTTGCCTTCATGAAGAAACCTACGTTCTATGTGGGAAGAGGATCTCCAACTCAAGGACCCGCGCCTTCTGAGGCGCGGGGTACACCAGAGAATTTAGAGCCTGCCCAAGCCTGTGCGTCGACCCAGGGCGGAGGTTGGAGACAGGATGGTATGGCGAGGCAGGATGGTATGGTGCGACGGGACGGCTTCCAACACCGGAGGAGGACGTCACCTCGTCTGCTTCAACTGCGGCCTGCCGGGCCACGTCTCGTCGGGATGCCGCGCACCACGACGTCGCCTTCCCGGACCACAGCCGTCGTCCACCCGACCATCCTCCTCTCCCCTGCAACCTAAAGCGAGTCGCGGCACCTCACTCACTCGGCCCCTGAATCCACCTCACTCATCTCGTTGCGCTGGTTCTCCTTTTCGTCGTGTGTCGATGAGGGGGGGTTCAGACTGCGATCGGGACGACTGGCCGCTCCGACGGGGTCAGTGGTCCGAGCTGGCCCATAGGGTTGCTGCCGCGACCGCGGCTTTGTCCGTCATTATTGGTTCCATCGAGGGAATCAATTTTCGGATGCTCGTCAATACTGGGGCGTCGGCGACCATAATTTAGCCGGCCGATTTATAATATTTTGCCCAATAAATGCCGTAGCCTATGCCCCGTGGAAGTGCCGTTCTTTGCTGCTAACGGCGGCTCATTGGGCATCATTTGCAAAATTACAGCACAGGTCTGTATTGGCGACACTAAATTGACCGGTCCGATAAAATGCCTGTGAAGATTCTAATTGACCAAGCGTGCATTGAATTGCCATCGGGCCGTCGTTTGGCATTTTTACCCTCTCACTCGGATGTGCACGGCCAACGCCATCGTGCACGCGCTAGCGTCTAAAATGGTGCGGATTCCCCCTGGCGGGAAAATGTTGGTCCCCTTACACTTGCGCAAGCCACTCCATCAGACGACCACTGCGGAAAGGATCCTCTTGGGACCCTCCAATAAGGCTGTTCGGGGATTGACGTTGGTAGGAGCCCAAACCCTAGTATCCAGGTCCTCAATGCCGGGTTTGAGACTTCCATTGTTCAGCAGGGCTTGTCCATGCGTCACCCACTCTTCCCGGGAATTATGTTATTGGATGAATCACACACGCCACCACGTAGGGTTTCTGATGAACAGTAGCTTGATTCACTTTGTTCGGAGAGTGCGGACTTGTCCGAGTCCCAGAGGGGTAAGTTGAGGGCGCTCTTACGAGAATTTGCTGACGTTTTAAACATGGGGAAATTTTACATCGGCCGTACTATGCTCTTGAGCCACCATATCGACACGGGCGACACTATTCCCATCCGGCAGAACCCTTACCGGCTGAGCCCGGCAGAGAAGCAAGCCGCAGACATAATTTCATCATCCACCACCCCATGGGGAGCCCCTATCATTCTTGTTAAAAAACATTGCAGCTTGCGCTTCTGTGTCGATTTCCGCAAGCTCAATAAAATATCTGTGGCTGATGCTTACCCTCTCCGTTGGATGGACGATTCCCTGGACGCCCTGGCGGGCGCCCACTATTTTTGTACCCTTGATTTCCTGTCCGAATTTTGGCAGTTGCCACTAGACGATGCCTCCAGGCCCAAAATAGCCTTTCGTACGCCTCTGAATTTAATCGGCTTCCGATGGGGCTCCAACTCCGCACCGGCTACGTTTCAACAACTGATGGTGCTGGTCCTAGCTGGATTTCAGTGGGACTCATGCTTAATATACCTCGACGATGTTATCGTCTTCAGCCGTACGTTCGAAGAGCATCTTGATCGACTACGTGCCGTTTTCCTCAATATGTGGGCGGCGAATCTCAAATTTAAGCCGCAAAAGTGTCACCTCCTTAAAAAATCTGTGCGGCATCTCGGTCATATTGTCAGTAAATCAGGCATTGCAACGGACCCCGACTTGGCCGACCCCCACATCGGTGGGGGAGGCGCGTAGTTTTATAGGATTCGCGTCTTATTATCGCCGTTTTATCGCCGAGTTCGCTACCATCGCAAAACCCCTCCACGCCCTGACAGCTAAGGGTCAGAAGTTTAATTGGGGAGAGGAGGCCGCATTTGTCATGCTCCGCAATGCCCTGGTGAACGCCCCTCCCCTCCGCTATCCCGACTTTACTGCGTCATTCGTCCTTGATACAGACTCAATCAACACCGGCATTTGCGCGGTTCTGTCTCAGGTTGTCAACGGGGTGGAGTGCGTTGTTGCATACAGCAGCACGGTGTTGTCACCGGCCAAACAACGCTACTGCGTCACGGGCCGGAAACTCCTGGCGATCTTTTTTTTGTTCAACTTATCACCCCTATTTGTATGGCAGACACTTTCGGTGTGCTCTGACCACGCAGCACTACAGTATGCGTTGTCCCACAGAAAGGCACCCAACATATGAACGCGGATGCCCTGTCGCGCTTACCACCAAGCGACAGGTGCGCGTGTTTTTTGGGCTCGGGGCGCTGTAAGGCGCCGACCGACGACTCGCCCCCGCCCCTTGCGGCGTCGGCTGAGGTAGCCTCCTCCAAGGTGGCCGAAGATCCCGTGGCACGTGACGCCGTCCTTGGCCTGGACCTCGCGGAATGGGGGCGCCTCCAGGTGGAGGATCCCTCAAATTGCACCGCCGCATCACGGAAACGGATGGGGGTAGGGACCGTAGGGGCGTAGCCTCGATTGTCCTGAGGGACGGCCTGCTGATGTGCTGGGATGGCGGCTTGCGCCGTTACAATATTGTTGTGCCCACTGCCCTGCGGGGTAAGGTTGTTTGGGCAGTGCACGAACGACTGCTGCATCTGGGCGTGGACAAAACTCTTGCCACGCTACAGCTTGACTTCTTTTGGCCAGGTATGGCAGAGGATGTAGCTGATTTGTTGAAGGGGTGTGTGTAGTGTGTGCGGCGGAAACACCCGGCCAGGCCCTGTTGTCCGCCAATACCATCAATTCAGGCCTCCCGCATTAACGAGTTGGTCGCTCTAGACATCCTTGGTCCATTACCCGCCACCCCTCGTGGAAATAAATATCTGCTGGATGGCGTCGAATATTTCTCGCGCTGGCCAATGGCCTGGCCACTCCCCAACCAGTCGGCAGCTGCCATCACCGGATCGAATGGTGGAGCGCCTGCACAGGACTCTGACTTCAATGCTGAGCCATCAAGTCGGCAAGTCCCAACTTGACTGGGACTTGCAGGTTCTGGGAGTTCTGGCTGCCTACCGAATGGCTCCTCACGCGTCCACCGGCTATTCGCCCTTCTATTTAATGTATGGCAGAGACCATGACCCCCCAATTTATGTCCAACTACGTGTCGCGCCAAAGAAGGCCAAATAAAAAATTACAGATTCCATGCACTTTAACCTTCAAAAGCTATCGGAAGCTCGTGAGGGTTCTAGGGTAAATTCTAATTCACGCCAATTGGCTAATGAGCGACTATGGGGTCTCCGTACATCCGCCCACGAGTGGGTTGCAGGTGACAGAGCCTAGCTCCACTGCCCACAGGTGCCGGTGGGTGCGTCCCCGAAATTGTTTAAACCTTGGCGAGGACCTGTCGATGTTATTAGGGTCGTCCGACCGCAGTGTGTTCAGATTCGGTTGGGCCGGCGGAGCTGGCTTGTTCACCCATTGCGCCTCAAGCCCTTCATCGCTCCGTGTGAATTCATCCCATCTCCACAACGCAGGGGCCGAGTGTGTGATGTTAAGAAAAGCTGGGGTGCGTGTCCGCTGAGGTTGGTCCTCAGCGGAGTCCTGTGATCCCGCCTTCAGGTGCCGTGGGACTGACAGCCCCCAAGTCGCCACCTGTTCCAGCTCCGGACGATGTGAACCCGGTTTGCACGGCCGACTGCTCCCCGCAAGGAGCCGGGTTCGTCAGGACACTTGCATGTTCCCGCCGGGACCTCCAGGGAGGGAGAGCCCACCTCCCCTGGGGGACTGGCCACGAAGACTCGATCAAAAACTCTGCGGTTTTCGCGACCCCCATACACACACACTCCCACACTGTCGCACTTGGCGGGCCGCTTCGGCTATTGGCTGATCCTCGCCCTTGTTGTGCTTGTGGGTGTTGATTCACGGTGTGGGTGGGAGATGTTGGTGCCGAGGGGAGCTCCGATAATTTGCGTTTTCCTGCAATTTTTTTTCTCCTCTCTACCCTTGCTTGTTGTTCTGTGCTTGCACCTTACTGTACATTTGTATATAGTGTATATATTGTATAGGTGGGTTGGGGTATTTATTGCTATTCATATTGTTGCTGGGTTTGTTGAGGCACACATTGCTCTTGTTGTTTTTTCTCTATTGTTAATTGCTTACTGCAGGGGAGTTGACAGCCGGGACGGCTGAGTGCCACGAAAGGGGGGGTGATGTCGAGACATTGCTGCATGTCGTGTGTGTGGCCAGCCTGGATAAGGCACGCCATGCAATGTATTGCCACTACGGACACCGCTGCTTGGGGATGCAGTACCGGGCCCTCGTGGGCTTGGGCAGCACTGACCGACAATCAGGTAATGGGACCACGCTCTACGCGCAGTGCCAGCCCCTACAGGATAGGGGGCGAGAGTGCGGGCCTCGGAACGGGGATGCGGGGGGCCATGGCACTCTGGTTGAACCCGGAGGACATGTGAACGGAGGTGTCTACCCGGGGTTGTTGTCTTCATGAAGAAACCTACGTTCTACGTGGGAAGAGGATCTCCAACTCAAGGACCCGGACCCGAGTTGGGGTCCGGTCCATGGTAGCTTACTCCGAGTGTAGCTAGCCTGGTGGTCTACCATCATAGATTATCTGGTAAAGGGGCAGTTACCCCTTTGTGTTAGTGTTGTGTTAATAAATGTGTTGCCTCCTACGTTAAGCCTGAGTCTCCATTTGAGCCCACTACATAGGTATAGTTGCACGTCCAAAGAAACTTGTCGTTTGCATTTCTCGCTTTTATCTTTTCTTGATGCTTGCTTTGCTAAATTGGCATGTTAAGATCTTTGTAAATCATAAAAACGATGCATTGTTTTACATCTCATTCAGATGATCTCATTTGTGTTGTCTGCCCCAAGGGTTCCATCTCGTTTCGTCCGAAGATTACTTCAGAAGCCAAAAGGTCACAATTGTATTGTTCATATATATGGGAAACAACCTCCATAAATGACGCACTAACAAGACTCTTACATCTAAACAGATCTATCCTGAGTGCAGGAATTGGTTTTAAATCAAACAACTGTTCATCACCCAGTATCAGAGAGCATTACTATCCTCCATAGTGTTTGCTAATTTACCTGCAGGTTCCGGGCGAACTTAAGGCCAGGCATGATTGGCCCCTTTTCTGTGTGGCCTCTGGCTGTGGCACAGCTGCCGTGAGCCCGCTGCTGCTGCTGCAGCAGCTGCTGCTGCTGCAGCAGCTGCTGCTGCATCGACGAAAGTGGCATGGCCCCTACAGGAGACCGGTCTGACCAAGCAGCCGCACTCATGCTTTCGCCATACTCCAGGAACCTGACAACAGGGGAGGAAAGAAAGGTTACCCACGGCATTAGCATACGTTTAGGTAACGCGAGTCAGAAACGGTGGATTTGATGGCCGTCCAGCAAGTTCCTCTATGGCAAGGCATGAGGGGCAGCAGCACCACCAGATGTAGAACCCATGGTGCACGATTGAATATCACAGAAAGTGTTCAGACATCTTTCAAGAGCTGTTCTCTCCAACACGGGTTTGATGTGCTGCTGCTTTCCACGCAAGTTACCGGGCCGCAAGTCAACGTCGCGTGACATCAATGCCTGCAGCATTAGAAACGAGACAAAAACATACAGCAATAACTGATGAGACATAAGTTTGAATAACCGTATTCGAACGAGCCGGCTTACCTTTTGGGGAATATAATCGTGCCGAGTTCCTTAATGTGGCCGATCAGCTGCGTAGGGTCCAGGTCACACCTGCGCATGAGCACACGGTCTTAACTCCCCATTCAACATCTGCACACTGCTTATAAATGCCACCGCTGGACACTCAATAAGAAAAAAACTTTTTTGTATCCGTGCTATCGTGTATTATTAAATGGTGTTACTTAAAGTAGCATCACTTTTTTATATTTAGGACAAGGAAACGTTTCAACACGTGATGGTTACAATTTGGTCCACCAGCCGACAATACCAACTGGACCCACCACTTTCCAGGTGTTTATTTAAGCAGAAGGTGGAGCTCTGGACGGGTTTAGACCGAGCCTCATTGGCACAACGTGATCCTCATAAAGGTCGTATGGTGACAGTGGAGAGCCAGCTGTAAAAATTGTGGGGCCTATTCAACGCAGCACGGCAACAAGACCCAGGTTTGGAATGCACCTGCATGATGGACTGCGGGCAAATAAATAATAAGATGTACACACGAGCGCTTTGTTCACCATCACAGGCTCAGGTATGGAGGGACTCGGGTAAACAAGTGTCTAGAAGAAAACCAAAGTGTGTAGACCGGTGGATGGACAACTCAGTGGGGTCACGTGAGCGGCCTTCCTGCACCTCAGAGGGCCGCAGGTCGCCCTACCACTGATACGGACACAGCATGGAGTGGGGAGCAGTCGCCACGGGGATGGGCACAACGCCAATATCCCCCTTGATACAGGGCTGGGCACAACACCAATATCCCCCTTGATAATGGGCTGGGCACAACACCAATATCCCCCTTGATACAGGGCAGGGCACAACACCAATATCCCCCTTGATACAGGGCTGGGCACAACACCAATATCCCCCTTGATACAGGGCTGGGCACAATGCCGAAATCTCCCCTCACTACAAGCAGGAGAGACGCAGGCAGAATGAGCATGGCAACCTGAGAAATGGTTTGAGTGAGAAATCAAGAGGGAAAATGTTCACCGTAGCTTTGAATCATGCGTGGAATAAAACAAGCAAATAGTTGCCTCACCAAAGCAATTATAGAAGAAAAAAGTTTCTGACACTGGCATGAAGGTATATGAGGAGAATTATAGAAATGTGATTAGACTTAAAAAAAACTTGGAAATTGGGAATAAATTTAATCGAAGAAGTATCTAAGCTATAAAGAGAGGTTGCAATGGGCACAACGTGTGCTAGATAGGGGTGGGGGCAAGCAGTGACCTAGACAGGGGACAGAGCAACACCTAGAGGTGTTGGTTATCAGACTAGGAACGCAGTAAGGTGAGGCATTGACACTGGAGCAAAATACACAGGAGCCTGCAAAAGGAAACAGAGGAGGTTACTGTGGTGACAGTAAAATTGACTATGACCTATTGACCTCAGAAGCTGCTCATGCGTGAAGGTACAATTCACAGGCGTCCCTGCGTGCACACTCAATGGTCGCATTGCGAGCAGCCGCGTCTCAAAAGCAGTACTCACTGTAGCTCCAGCGAGTCATCCAGCAATATGGAGCACAGCTCCGGGACGTCCATCGTCAGGAGCTGGTCTACCACCTGCACAGAACACGTTGACATGATACCAATCACGGTGAAGATGCAAACTTCCAGTTATTCACTGTCGTAGAGGCGGACACAGCCATATTTACTACAACCAAATGCGCGCAGAAAATCAATACATCCATGCCTTTTGCACGTCCCGCGGAGAGAACTGCTGGCCCCGAGCCATGCTGCAGGCAGTATCGAGGGTGACGCAGTTCGACAAGAGAGACTCGTGAAGAATGCTCGCTCCTCTCGTCAGTATGGGGTGGAGCCGAACCTCCATGTCCTTCAGTTGAAAAATGAGCTCTTCACCCCTGCACAAGCCAGATAAAATAAATTGGCAACTCATGATTTTGGGCAGCTCCAGCGCTGTAACCAGGAGCACCGCCTCTGCATATTTGCGTTCAGGTGAACACGCGGTTTGCAGATACTGTTATAGTCAGAAGTTACTCCTATAAAGTTAGTTACTACTATAGTAAGTGGATACTACTATAGAGTCAGTAGATAATGCTATATAGTCAGTAGATACTACTACAGTCAGTATATACTGCTGTAGAGTCGGTATATACGACTATAATCAGTAGATACTGCTATAGTCAGCAGATACTATGGAGTTAGCAGGTACTGCTATAGTCAGCAGATACTACTATAAAGTTAATAGTTACTACTATAGTCAGTTGATACTACTTTAGAGTCAATAGATACAACTAAAGATTCAGTAGATATTACTATAGTAATTAGATACTACTGTAGAGTCAGTATTTACGACTATAGAGTTGGTTGATACTACTATAGAGTCGGCAAATACTACCATTGAGTCAGTAGATACTACTTCAGTCAGTAGATACCACTTCGGTCAGTAAATACTGCTACAGAGTTGGCAGATACGACTATAGAGTCAATAGATACTGCTATAGAGTCAGCAGATATGACTATAGAGTCAGTAGATACTGATATAGTTAGCAGTGACTACTATAGTGAGTAATTACTACCATAGAGTTGGTTGATACTACTGTAGTCAGTAGATACTACTATGGTCAGTAAATACTACTAGTCAGAAGATACTATGATAGAGTCAGTAGATACTACTGTAGAGTTACTAGTTGCTATAGTCAGTGGATACTACTACAGTCAGTAGATACTACTATACAGTTAGTAGCTACTACTGGGCTTAGAAGATACTACTATACAGTCAGTAGATACAACTACAGAGTCAGCAGATACTACTATAGTCAGTAGATACGACTATAGAGCCAATCGATATTACTACAGAGTCAGTAGATACTACTGTAGAGTGAAATACTACTGTAGAGTCAGATACTACTATAGTCACTAGATACTACTCACTATTGTATGTAGGGTGTGTAGGTATATATGCCTACGCATGGAGGGGGGGGGTCGACAATTTTCGGAAACCTTTTAGATCAACTATTTAACCCCCACTTTCTATAACTTTTTGAACTTCTGCAAGCCTCTTATAATATTGTTGACGGACAAATGGACAGAAAAACAGCATGCCGGGCTTTGACAATAGCTTAGTATTTGTGTAAAGAATGTTATGTTTTTAAGAGAAGTTTTGAAATATATATTTTCCTCCGGGCAACGCCGGGTACTTCCCGCTAGTTATATTATAAATCAACTGTCTATAAACCAAGCCTGGGGATCCAAAACGGCCTCAGGAACCATTATTGGCCAAGGATAGTGTGTGTGTTAAGATGAACGTGGGTAAAAAGAGTAGGGATGGGGGAAAAAAAAGATAAATTATGTGGTGCAAAATACAATGTGAAACTAGAAATCAGTCAGGTAAGCTTCATTGTCTCTACTCCTAAGGCCACCGCCTAAAACTATTACCAATATATTTTGCTGCTTGTAAGGCAGAGCTATCAACCAACGCTGAAAAAAATTCATTTTTATTTGATGTACAAATAAAACAAAAACGAATAAAGAGGCATTAAAACAATTCCCACAACTAATTTTTATACCAAAAAATTACTTTAATCAGTAACGACGTCAAATATCGCGAGGATAAAATCCAGGTAGTCGGAAGAACAATTCAGGATTGTTGCGAGGATTTGCCAAAATTTGTCTGCGAGGATTTACAGTGAGAGAAAAAAGTATTTGATCCCCTGCTGATTTTGTACGTTTGCCCACTGACAAAGAAATGATCAGTCTATAATTTTAATAGGTTTATTTGAACAGTGAGAGACAGAATAACACCAACAAAATCCAGAAAAACGCATGTCAAAATTTTATAAATTGATTTTCATTTGAATGAGGGAAATAAGTATTTGACCCCCTCTCAATCAGAAATATTTCTGGCTCCCAGGTGTCTTTTATACAGGTAACAAGCTGAGATTAGGAGCACACTCTTAAAGGGAGTGCTCCTAATCCCAGCTTGTTACCTGTATAAAAGACACCTGTTCACAGAAGCAATCAATCAATCAGATTCCAAACTCTCCACCATGGCCAAGAACAAAGAGCTCTTCAAGGATGTCAGGGACAAGATTATAGACCTACACAAGGCTGGAATGGGCTACAAGACCATCGCCAAGCAGCTTGGTGAGGTGACAACAGTTGGTGTGATTATTCGCAAATGGAAGAAACACAAAAGAACTGTCAATCTCCCTCGGCCTGGGGTTCCACGCAAGATCTCACCTCGTGGAGTTGCAATGATCATGAGAACGGTGAGGAATCAGCCCAGAACTACACGAGAGGATCTTGTCAATGATCTCAAGGCAGCTGGGACCATAGTCACCAAGAAAACAGTTGGTAACACACTACGCCGTGAAGGACTGAAATCCTGCAGCGCCCGCAAGGTCCCCCTGCTCAAGAAAGCACATATACATGCCCGTCTGAAGTTTGCCAATGAACATCTGAATGATTCAGAGGACAACTGGGTGAAAGTGTTGTGGTCAGATGAGACCAATTCAACTCGCCGTGTTTGGAGGAGGAGGAATGCTGCTTATGACCCCAAGAACACCATCCCCACCGTCAAACATGGAGGTGGAAACATTATGCTTTGGGGGTGTTTTTCTACGAGGTGACAGGACAATTCTAGATTTGAAGCTTTCGTGACTGCACGGATTCATACTCTTAGGTTTTTTTTTTCAGTAAAGTCACGTAGGTAAAAAATAAAATTAATAAAAGTAAAATAAAAATCACGACGTTTCGGAGGCAACAAAAGCTTCCGTCTTCAGGTGGAACCGTCACAGCACGATTGCAGTATCAAGTAAAGAGAAAAATTCCAAGAGACCCGACCTTGTGTATATACTGTTTGAGGGGGGAGGAGCCAGGGTAGGCCCCTGGATCGGAGTTATTTTTTTAAATCCTTTATATTAAGTTCGCTTGCTTGCTTGCTTACGACCGTGCAAATCTTTCGGTCGTTTTTTAACCCACTTCCCATGATCCAATCGAGCTGACATTTTGCACACAGACTCGTTGTGCGAGACAATTAATGTTCGTGAAAAAAAATTTCCAAAATTTTACACTGTTTAGGGAAAACAAATTAAGTATTTAATTACCAATTGCTTAATACTGGCAGACAATCATCTGACCCATAGGTGGCAGCCATCTCAAGCCAGAGGACGAGAGGACTCTAGCCGCCACGCATATAAAGGATTTATAGTAAAAAACTTTGTTTTTACGGGTTATACTTTTTATTATGGTAAGGTTGGTGCGGATGAGGCTGCTGCTAGGACTGAGCCTTTGTTATGTAGACTGGTTGAGCTGGGAGGTGCCAGAGTTGCTAAGGTGCGGCTGCTGCTAATGGGACTGAGCCTTTGTTATGTAGATGGCAGAAGCAGAAAAGCAGGTCAGGAAGAAACAGCCCCTTGCTATGTTGCTGGGTGGGTAAAACAAGCAGGAAACCAGTGTGTGAAAAAAGAAGCTAAACATGATAAAAACAAAACTGGCTGTCTAACAGTAAACTGTACGGTAACTTAAGAATAGTGCCCGTAAAATAAGATGGTCCAAATATGTGTAGTTAAATATTTTTTGCATGGTTAATAACATCTTTCCAATGATTACTAAGTTTGTACCCATCATCACGGTTGAAATTATGTCTGCGTTTGTATATTTGGATGGCCTCGTGTACAAACCTTTGATGGTAGCCAGGAGGTTTGCAGAGTACCTTGGTCTCGGAAAGTACCTTGGTCTCGGAAAGAATGAACCACTTCTTGGACAACATCAATTCCAGACACCCATCCATCAGGTTCACCATGAAAGTGGAGAAAGATGGCAAAACTACCATTCTTAGCTATTCTGTTTGAGAGGAGACCTGACGGATCCTTGGGAAATTCTGTCAACAGGAAAGCCACCCACACAGATTCCTACTTGAAACCTGATTCCCACCACCACCCATCTCAAAAGAATTATCTCATCAAAACGCTATACCACAGAGCTCATGGCATTTCTGACCAACACCACCTGGCCAGTGAATTAAGACATGTACATCGGGCCCTCAGGATGAACGGATACTCTGACCGCACCATCCGCCAAGCTGTTTCTCCCACCATACAGAAACAGCCACTTCAAACTCCGATGAAAACTATCATGTTGCCATACATACAGACGTGACCAAAAGATCTCCAAAATTCTAAACAAACATAAGATCCAAGTCCGATTTAGTACAGTACATAAAATCCGTGATCTAATTCCATCTGTGAAAGATGTCATTCCTGACTTACAATACCCTGGAGTCTACAAACTGAGTTGCAGCTGTGGTGATTGTTACATTGGAGAAACGAAACGTCATATCTCTGATCGTGTCCGCGAGCACAAGTCAGATCTGAAACACGGCAAAATTGAGTCTTCCACCGTTGCCGATCATTGCTACAACGCTGTGGGCTCTCATGAGATTGTCTTTTCCGAGACTAAGGTACTCTGCAAACCTCCTGGCTACCATCAAAGGTTTGTACACGAAGCCATCCAGATATACAAACACAGACACATAATTTCAACCGTGATGATGGGTACAAACTGAGTAATCATTGGAAAGATTTTTCGATTTAAAGCTTTCGTGACTGCAGGGATTCATTCTTGGTTCTTTCGGTAAAGTCACGTAGAAGAGAAATAATAAAATAATAAAAATAAAACATAATAAAATACAATTCTCACGACGTTTCGGCCACAACGCAAGCAGCCGTCCTCAGGTGAAGAACAGGTCTGTCGGAAAGACAGCGTCTGAATGAGCACCACCAAGCTTGGCAGCGTATATTTAAGCTGGGTTGGAGGGGGAAGGGCGCCTTGACGAAGGAATTTGCATATCAAGAGGAATTTAGAATATTTATGGGAAATGCAGATATGGAATTAGTCACTAATTGTGGAATGCGTAGGAGGTGGGGGGGGGTCTCAAAGTCATATTATGCAAGTGCATTATGTAGGATTAGCAGCATCAAAGGGAGGGAGTAGGTTTAGCAGTAAGAAAGGGAAGGAATTTTAATAGTAAGGAGCTGCAGCAGCTAAACCACCACGTAAAAAGCTAAAATATAAAATATGCCTCCAGCTAAACTTTTTTCTTAAACCTAACATTAAATTATATAATGCATTACTATACATTGTAATATTACACTATGTATTATTCTACCCAACCTACTGTATACCACACTACTGTATATTCACTATACAATTACGATACTATATATTACCTTATACATTATATTAAACATTACACTTTTATACTATTTATTATTATACAATCTGCTATACACTATACCATTGACGGTCGCGTGAAAGGTACTAAGAGGAAGCAACGAAATACGTCAATGTGTGCAAACCTGGTGGCTAACTACAAGAAACGTCTGACCTCTGTGATTGCCAACAAGGGTTTTTCCACCAAGTACAAAGTCATGTTTTGCAGAGGGGTGAAATACTTATTCCCCTCATTAAAATGCAAATCAATTTATAACATTTTTGACATGCGTTTTTTTTATTTTTGTTGTTGTTATTCTGTCTCTCACTGTTCAAATAAACCTACCATTAAAATTATAGACTGATCATTTCTTTTTCAGTGGGCAAACGTACAAAATTAGCAGGGGATCAAATACTTTTTTCCCTCACTGTATCTTCAACTTACCACCGAGCTGAAACAATAAGTAGGGGCGTGAACAGCTCGTACGTGTTGACGAGTTCCCTTGTTTGGCTGTACCCGTGGTAGTAGAGGATTTCAACGTCACTCATTTGGTCAGGTGCTTGGTAACGTGTCCCAACCCCAAAAAAAATCTATTCTGAATTTAAATATTGAGTTTGAAAACGTACGTCTTACATAAAAAGTAAATAGTGAAATATAACTGTTTTGTGTAACTATAGGTAGCATACGTTCATCTTATTCTCATTGGCACTCTGCGGGGAAAATTTGTGCCAGAAAGAAGCAACGTGTAAGCAAATATAAAAATGACTTCACGGGCAAAACGGAGAACAAACAAAACCCAGACGCTAAGCAGCAGCGAGCGGCATGAATGCGCGCAGGTGGAACGAGAGCGGAGTGTACATGTGCGCACGTGGAACGTTGAACTCACCGGGCCTGCACCATGGAGCACAGCGAGTGGATGCTCCCATGGATGCTGCACACCACTGTGTGAAGCTGCAGCTGCAGCTCAGACTGCAACTTCTCAAACTCCTGTCGGGGAAGCCACAATTACACCAGCCACTTTCATAGTCAAAGGCACCGTGAGCTCGGTTGAAACACCAGGACGATCAATGTTTGGATAAAAGGCAATCATAGCAGTGCCTGACATTGCACCACACCTAAAGGCGTAGAATTCAGCCTTTTCACACACATCGATTAAACCCGGTTGCCGCACAATTATCATCGACGCCATTAAATACGCACAAAATAATGAGATCGTTGTTGCATCGAATTGCTAAAATTCTGTTACTTTACAATGGGTTTGTGCAAACGTTCAGATATAGGTTGAGTGTTTTGATTGGTCGTGGCCAGCCAAGAATTAATTATAACTTAAAAAAACACAAGCAGCGTATTCCATCTCAAAACAACTGCTGGGCGGTAAACCAGCTGTGAATCGACCATAGCTGTTGAGGACGACGATGACAATTAGGATGATGACTTTGACGACAGCGTCAATGACGATGACAACAATGATGAGGACGCTGACTATGAAGACGATGACGACAACGATGAGGACAATGACGAGGATGACAACGATGAGGACAATGATAACGACGATAACGTTGACAACGATGATAATGACGATGAAGATGATGCAGCATTGCTGCAGCCAGCGAACCACACTCACGCTCAGTGCCTCCTTCAGTTTTAAGACCCCCGTCTGGCCCGCAACAATGGCCTTGAGAAGCTGCACGCTCAGCTCTTCCTTCTGCAATGGGCAGCAACGAAACGGTTGTCATTGGAATCCTGGCTCAAGGTGTGAGAAACGCCTTTTCAGGAATAAGTTGCGATCTAAGATTGCGCACGGGTTAATCCGTATACCTTATAACACCAGAGGTTTTTTTGGGTTAGATCACCGAAATATCAACGCGTCGTTCAATCCGTCACCACCCGAGAGCCAATTAGTTATTTGGATAATAATATTGGTGGCGAAAGCCTACACACGTTTTACTTTATTGCAATTTAGATTATGCTGTGGGATTTTCCTTTCTATTTTGATGTTGCCAACATTCGTAAATGTTATTATTCATATTTTAATCTCGATATGGCTAGAAAGCACCAGATGAGCGACATTACATCCAAGCGGGGCACTTCAATCGACCTCGCGATTGATGTCTCAGAAGTTCACCTTGGTATCGAGCAGAGTATGGTCGTGGTCGCTGTGCTCAGAATCCGGGATGCAATCCGCGCACGCAACGTCGCTGCCACCGCCACCGCCGTCACCAAGCTCGCAGCAGTACGCGTACGGCTTACCGTGCACCTCACAATTCTCACTGCGGTAATAGCCACATCAAAGACCGGTCAACACTGTCAACCTTTAAAAGCTGCACCAAAACACTATCTCTCTTTATTGCGTGCACGTTATTTGTGAATAAAGAATCCGTAATTTATTTAGGTTTTTTGGCTGCCAGAAATATAAACAGCCATAGATAAAAAGCATTTGCATCGACATACATACAGATCATGAACAGGTCATGTTCCCACCGGCACGCGGCCAGGAAGCGGAGATGAAGGAACAACCTGGAGCAATGAGCCAGCAATCACAAGATCCTCGGTTTCAAGTTTTCTTTATCCAACTTTTCACAACTACAATTGGTAAAAATTTCACGTTATACACGAAAAACACGGCCGTGTCTCTTTTGAAGGGGGCAGCTAAAAGCGTCGAGCACCTCGCGACCATGACTGAGGTGCTCCGAGAAGTACAGTGGACTCTTGATATCCGCGTGCGGTTTATCCGATTTGCGAATTAACTGCGCTCACTTCAGATTTTGACAAATTAATAACTTGCGCATTTTCCCTTAAGCCCAAATTAATAATCTAAAAACGCTCCTGAAAAATAACGTATAGCTCAGTGGGAACAATTGTTTCAATTGTTAGTTTTAAGCGGCTTCATGGGCGTGACCGCTGCACTCGGATGACATTGAGGGCCCTGGTGGAGTCAAGAGCAACCATAATCCAAGAGCGGATCTCAAAGCCAGGAACCTTTCTATGAAACCCTTTGTAAAAGTGTCCAACGTGCCACTGCCCAGCCTCGATGTCACATCACGACAGTAGGCTCTCGATTATCTGTGCTAATGACAGGGAGGACGGCTGCGGATAATTCAAAATCGCGGATAATCCAAAAATATCCATTTTCCGTGGATCACTATGCCAAAAAACACTGATTTAGGTATTAATTATATTTAAGTATCTCTTCCATCACACAGTTTTGTAAATTAAAACTAACAAAATAAATGATTGGATAAATCACTCAAAAGAAGCACAACTAATGATTTTGCTTGTTACCGTTTCGATTTAGAATAAACACTAACAATCGACCAATCAATGATGCATGTGCTCAGTGATAACACTTTTCTGCTCCCGTGCAGAAGACTCGGCCTACTAAGTGAACAGCAGCAGATTCACACGAATCAACATCAAACTCCACCCACTGTTGTAAAGATCTGCAACTCCTGTGCTGTAGAGGCGATCACGTGGATTTTGGTTAAGCAAGTGACTTGTAATAAACATTTCCAAGAATAACAATGTATAACAGTTTTCTGGTTAAGATTTGTGCTAAAGGGAAAATCCTTGAGTTATTAATTTATATCAATATCTCAGGTGCGCGATTAATCCACAAATCAGATAAACCGCTCGTGAATAATCGTGGGTCTACTGTATTTAGGTATGGAAGTTTTTCAGTTTTCATGATAATTAAGGGGTTAAGGCTATAAGGTTCAAGGCAGGGGGTAGGGAACCCTACAAGACCACAAGTTCACTTTCTATGGGCATGTGGCCACATGAGGAATGCTGTGAAGTATAAGGGTCCACAAATGACATGTGTCAATCATTGCAAAAACATTAATAGCTACAGTAATTGAAAATATTTTTTCTTTTATTTTACCAGGTAAGGCATACTGAGCTGTGCAGCTCTTTAGGCTCTAGATGTGCGACGTTGATTCTAAATGAGGGAAAATCTGGGAGACCCGGAGAAAAATATATGTGACCATGGGGAGAAAATGCAAACTCCAAATATGAATGCGTCAGGATCGAACCCACAACCTCCTGTATATCAGGCGCAGTAATTTATATCTTCTAGCCACCACTTACCAGTCACTGGGATACATTTTGTTCACTTTGTGGTTTTTCAGCACTTTCGCATTTCCGTGAACCTGAAACGCATCACACGTGCGTGCACACACGCAATACTATAATCTCAGACCGGCCTTCACAACATCGTCACTCTACGCAGGTACACAAGTGTTGCACACAGGGTACACAGGTAAACAAAGGTAGCCACCCAATCTGAAGGACCTTCCTTCCTAACAAAATTTGTCCCAAGCACAGGTGTACAGTAACAAAAGGCAAAGATCCCTCATGTAGCCTTAATAGACTGTTGGGGCAAGTGCTATTATAGCGAGCGCCTCTGAAGGCCAGCACAGAACAAAGGGGTGGGTGGCCAACATTACGCCCGGCCGCCTTTGTCTCCCTAGTGGTAATGTTTACACACTGCACTGGAGGCTGAGTAGACCTAGGGGAGGCCCAGGACCGGTTGAGATAATTGTCACTGGTGGTGACCGTGAATAGCAATCGAACTCAAGTCGCCGGGTACGGAGCGCAGCGCGCTAACCGCTTACACGGAATGCTCGCCACATTAAAAGTACACAGTAACACATACACCACATACATGCAGGTACACACCGTGACTGTCAACTCCTATAAAACATTCACCGCCACTTAAACCTTACTCCTTCATTTTCATTCCCAGTTTTATTACATTATTATCGAATAATCTATCTTTATGCAATCTCAGACTTGTGCAAAAAAAAGAGTTTAGGTGATGCCCACTCACACAGGAGTCTTGACTGAGTTTGTGTTGTTTGTACAAATTTCGCCTGAAAAAGTTTAAATACATCCAAGCTAACTGCAAATAGGCAATATCTGGGGAACACACATTGAGGTTGGGTACATGGAGCCAACAGCAATATAGAGCAGAGACATTCTGATTGACCACGTAGATTTCGATTTAAAGCTTTCGTGACTGCAGGGATTCATCTTCTTGGTTTTTTCGGTGACTTTACCGAAAAAACCAAGAAGATGACCACGTAGACTTCGGAAATTTACCAAGCAGGAGTAGATTACTTTAAAAGAGCAAATGGCTTAGAACAGACACCTACATACAGAACACAATTACAACTTGTACAGCATCTAAATATGTAGCAGGCTTTCACAACCAATATTATTCATAAGAGTTTTTTTTGGCTTAGATTGCGTAAATATAAACGTTTCGTTAAACCCGCCACCACTCGCCTGATGAGGCTGGTTGTTGTAATTACCGGTGAAACATACTCTTTAGTTCTTTCGGTAAAGTCACGTAGGTATAAAATGAAAAATAAATTAAAAATAAATTCAAATAAAAAACAGAATCAAAATAAATCAAATAACGACGTTTCGGAAGCAACACAAGCCTCCGTCATCAGGTGGGATAGCCACAGCAAGAAATAATTTGCTGTAGTGGACAGGAGCTGCTCATAACAAGATATTATATAATGCAAGAGGGGGGAGGAGCCAGGGGGGAGAGAAGTAGAGGGTGGGGGGGTGGAGGAGGAGAGGAGGGTTGAGTGAGCATCAGCCACCAAGTACTCAACACGGCTGGGGGGGGGGGAGTAGGGGGGGGGGCAAGGATCAGCAACCTGGTCAACAGCACCGCCAGTGTGACACAATGCAGAGTGGTGCACTGAGCGGGTCTGGGGGGTGGAGTAGAGTGTTGAGACTGGAGATACGGGTATGAAAGAAACTATAAAGCAACTAAGATTTTACCTGGTTAATAACATTCTTCCAATGATTGCTCAATTTGAATCCATCCTCTTAGTTGAAGGTATGTCTGTGATTATACATCTGGATGGCTTCATGAACAAATCTTTGATAGTAGCCTGACGATTTGCAGAGTACCTTGGTCTCGAAAAAAAACAATATCATAAGAGCCCACAGCGTTGTAGCAGTGATCAGCTACGGCGGAAGAACCAGTTCTGCCATGTTTCAAATCCGCCTTGTGCTCGCGAATACGGTCCAATACATGTCGTTTCGTTTCCCTAATGTAACAATCGCCACAAATGCAACTGAGTTTGTAGACTTCAGATTATTGCAAGTCAGGAATAACATCCTTTACGGATGGGATTAGATCACGGATTTTGTGTACTGTACTGAATCGGACCTGGATCTTGTGCTTGTTTAAGATTTTGGAAATCTTTTTGGTAACGCCTGCTATGTATGGTAACGTGATGGTTGTAATCAGTCCCAAGGGGTTGTTTCTCCATGGTTGGAGAAACAGCTTTGCGGATAATAAGGTCCGAATATCAATTCATCTTAAGGGCCTGGTGTACGAGTTCCAATTCACTGGCTAGGTGGTGTTGGTCAGAAATGCAGTGGGCCCTATGGTGTAGTGTTTTGATGGGGGAATTCTTCTGTGCCGAATGGTGGTGGGAATCAGGTTTCAGATAGGAATCTGTGTGGGTGGCTTTCCTGTAGACCAGGGGTCTCAAACTCGCGGCCCGCGGGCCAATTGCGGCCCTCGGGACGATATTTTGTGGCCCCCACCTTAATATGAAAGTTTAATGTTAGTGCGGCCCACGAGTTTTATATTGTAGCAACCCTGCTGTGAGCTGCTGTCTGGGACAATGTTATGATGTTCTGGTTTCCTACTGTGTGCCTGTCCAGTGAATGCGGCATGCATGTGAGTGACATGGGGGGCGGGGTCGTGTGTGTGTGTGTTTGTGTGAGAGTGAGTGAGAGAGAGAGAGCCGGGAGAGAAAAGAGTGGCTTTGGATGTGCGGAGAGCAGGAGGGTGAAATTCATAGTTTTCCGTCCTCTTTCGCGCAGGTCATGATGTATCCAGTGCTTCATTTGTAAATCACAAGGTGCCGGAACGCTAAGTACATATGACAGTGCAGGTACGACGAGCACAGGTCCCGGAACGCACATAAAACGACGCTTAAAACAGCACACACATGCCACTTACAATGCAGTGGGACTTATTTAGGCTATACTGCAGTGACGGTATCAGTCTTTGTGTCAGTGATTAATAAAGTGGCATCTTGAGCAAAGGCGACTTCTGTGTCCAGCGGAGAAAACGAACGGAACACACACACACGTCATTGAGCTAATATCTACATTCTACAGTCTGGGCTGTTTTACATTATTATTTACACCTGATATGTGTGGATGAATTTTAATGATTTAAATTCCCTCATCCTCTGGTGGTGACATTTACGCACCGAGCCACAGACTGTACATGACGATGTGCATAATTATTTTGGTTCATCTTAGAAGTCTGCATTTGTTATTATTTTATGAAATTGTGATGCTGTTGTTAAGAAAGCTTTATATATAACATATTAGCTTATCTTGTTATTGTGGGGCCACAAATTAGTAATTCATCCACCGATGTCAACAGGGGCTCCGTAATTTTCTAGTGATTACATTATATTGTTATATTTTATTGTAATAATTTCTTTAAAAACTTTTTTTAATATTCATCTTTTTTTCGATACGAGAGGTACCGGATCTGCTCAAATAAGTCCCAAACGCAGGCAAGCCAACACGCCGGCAAAAAGTAATCACAAAAATGTATAGAAAAATGTGATGATGTGACTGAAGGCAGCGAAAGCCCCGACAGTGGCTAGCAGCATTTGAATCCCGTGGTCACACAATGACGCTGCCTCATATAGTCCTCTCCTCTCCCTCTTTCGGCTCTCCACTGTGCGCGCACCGGAGCGCGTCAAAGCGCAGATCCACAAGCTCATCCTGGCTCAGATCCCCGTGCTTTGAACAGAGAAGCGTGTATAGTAGCAGCCGCTACAGCTGTGTCTGCCTGTGACTGGGGTGTGGGGTCGAAATCTGATGGGAACGCATTACCCCCCCCCCCATAATCTACGCACCTGTTGTTACCGGAAAAAGCGGAAATGACGTGTATTTGCGGAAATTACGTCTCCGTGCGTCGCTGGTTGGCTAAACACTTGACTGAAACTTTATTGCGTGAGCAACAGCAAGTGGAATGAATATATATATTGTCATACAGCCCCAATCATGTCTTTTTCAAAGCCTGCAGTGAAGAGAAAGGTTGGTGACGAGCACAGACAATTTCAGGAAAAGTGGGAGATGCAATATTTCTTTGTTGAGCACATGAGCACCCCGACGTGTCTTATTTGTACAGAAAAAGTTGCGGTGCACAAGGAATACAACCTCAAACGTCATTACTCAACTAGAAATGCTGAGGAATATGCAAAATACCAGGGAGATGAGAGAGCCAACCGGGTTGCCAATCTTTAAACATGTCTACGGAGGCAACAACATGTCTTCAAGAAAGCAACCAAAGAGAATAATGCAGCAGTTGAAGTAAGCTACGTGGTTAGTGAGATGATTGCTAAGGCAGGAAAACTATTCACAGAAGGCGAGTTTATCAAAAAGTGCATCTTACAGGCTGCAGGTATAGTCTGTCCGGAAAAGAATGGTCAGTTTAGCAACATCAGCCTTTCTGCTAACACCGTGGCAGAGCGCATTTCTGACCTGTCAAGTGACATTTATGATCAACTGCGTGAGAAAGCCACATTTTTCAATGCATACACAGTCGCTCTTGACGAGAGTTCAGACATCACTGACACTGCCCAGCTCACAATATATGTCCGTGGTGTTGATGACAATTTTGAAGTGATGGAGTTGTTGCTCACAGTAATTCCAATGCATGGCCACACCACCGCTCAGGAGATATTTTGCCAGCTGTGTGATGCCATTGTGAATGCCGGTTTGCCATGGAAAAAGTTTGTTGGAATAACAACCGACGGAGCGCCATCAATGACAGGGAGGAGAAATGGACTGGTGGCATTTGTTCAAAGAAAACTAGAAGAGGAGGGTGTGGAGGAGGCCATTGCTCTGCACTGCATCATCCATCAGCAGGCCCTTTGCAGCAAATGCCTAAAGTTTGACAATGTGATGTCTGTTGTTGTGAAATGCATCAACCAAATCAGATCCAGGGGCTTAAAGCACCGGATGTTCCGTACTTTTTTAGAGGAAATGGAGTCAGAATATGAGGATGTGCTCTACTTCACCGAGGTACGTTGGCTCAGCAGGGGAAACGTCTTGAAGAGATTTTTTGAGTTGAGAGCAGAAGTGAAAGCCTTCATGGAGAAGGATGGGGTGGCTGTTCCTGTGCCAAGTGATCCCAAATGGCTCATGGACTTAGCTTTTCTTGTTGACATCACGCATCAGCTGAATGTACTGAACAAGAAGTTACAAGGCCAGGGGCAGCTCGTCAGTGCTGCCTATGACAACGTGAGAGCATTCTCCACAAAACTTGTGTTATGGAAAGCCCAGCTCACTCAGACAAACCTTTACCATTTCCCAGCATGCAAGGCACTCCTGAATGCAGGCACACCATTCAGTGGTGAGAAGTATGTTGATGCCATTTTGAGGCTACAGGAGGAATTTGATCACAGATTTGCAGACTTCAAGACGCACAGAGCCACTTTTCAAATGTTTGCGGATCCCTTCTCCTTTGATGTGCAAGATGCCCCCCCTGTGCTTCAAATGGAGCTCATTGACCTGCAGTGTAACTCTGACCTCAAAGCCAAGGTCAGGGAGGTGAGTAGAAAAGAAAAGCTTGGGCAATTTTTGCGAGAATTGAACCCCAGCTTCCCTGAGCTTTCCCGAATGTTCAAGTGGACCATGTGCCTTTTTGGGAGCACATATTTGTATGAAAAGCTCTTCTCCACCTTGAACTTCAATAAGTCCAAGTACAGGTCCAGACTTACTGATGATCATCTTCAAGCCATACTGAGGGTCTCAACTGCTTCCTCCCTCAAGCCAAATGTGGCTCAGCTATGTGAGAGGAAGCGCTGCCAGGTCTCTGGCAGCAAGAAGTAGGCAAGAGAAGCCATGTTCAGAAGAACCATTCATGTTCTTCAATATTCTATTAATGTTCAGAAGAACCCATTGAAGTTAAATAACTGTTAGTAATGACATTTGAGAAGTTTAGATTTTTTTAGCAAAGTTTTTTTCGTGGAATACCTGATGCGGCCCAGCCTCACCCAGATACTGCCTCAAGTGGCCCCCAGGTAATTTGAGTTTGAGACCCCTGCTGTAGACAGTGTCCCAAGAAGCCATCAGGTTTCTTCTCAAACACAACATCCAGGAATGGTAGCTTACCATCCTTCTCCACTTCCATGGTGAATTTGATGGATGGGTGTATGGAGTTAATGTGGTCGAGAAATTGGTTCAATGCTGGCAGGCCATGTGGCCAAATGACAAAAGTGTCATCCACATACATCTTCCACAGGGAAGGATGTAGGGTGGATGTCTAGATGGCGTCAGTCTCAAATTTCTCCATGAAAACATTTGCTATCACCGGTGACAAGGGTGAACCCATGGGGGTACCCTCATTTTGTTTGTAGAAAGTACCATTCCAGGTGAAGTACGTGTTGGTAAGGCAGTGCCTAACCAGAGCAGGAACATCAGGGTTCAGTCCATTGTGGACTAAGTCTTCAATTATTGCTATGGTGTCAGGCACCGGGACCTTGGTGAACAGAGAAACCACATCAAAGCTGACGAGGTAATCATCCGGAGACAGTGAAATGTCCTTGATTAGAGAGACCAAGTGAGCTGAGTTATGTACTGCTGAGGTAGTCTTGCCAGTGTAAGGAAGCAAGGTATCTGATCGTGGACACGATGGGCCGAAGTGGAGTGCCTTCTTTATGGATCTTGGGAAGACCATAGAATCTGGGTGGTCGAGCAGCCGAAGGTTTTAGGAAGGGCCGTTTGACTGGTTCGATTAGAGAAGTCGAACTGGTAATGAAATTGTTGGTTTTAGTCGTCAGGCTGTTAGTAGAATCTTTGTTGATTTTGGAGTAGCTACCATCATTTAGACGGTCCTGGATTTTGTTGTTGTATGTGGTTTTATCCATGATGACAGTGGCATTGCCCTTGTCGGCCGAGAGGATGACTATGTCATCCCTCTTTTTCAAATTTGCGAGTTCCGTCTTTGCTGCTGTTGCTAATGGGTTTCTTAGCATTTTTGAGGATAGTGGCAATTTCAGCTCCAGCAACGTCTGTTTGGATGTGTCCCAAGCCTTTGAGGGCTACATCGACCTGGGAGATTATATCATCCACTGGGATATGTTTGGTGGTAACTGCGAAATTCAGTCCCTTAGCTAGTACCGATTTAGGTTGTCAGAGATTGGGATGCTACTCTGATTGATGACAATCTTGTTAACATCTAACTTGTTAATGTGTGGATCTGGCTTCTCTTTTGACAGGAGGTTGAATTTAGCGATCAAGTTAGCTTTACATTTGGTTGACAATGAATTAGCAGAGGAGACTCATGTTATCAACACGGTCCCAATCAGAAGGGGATATTTTTTCTGTTAATATTAAGTGTGATTGTAAGAGAGTCTTGTCTAAATTATCCAGCTCAAATCGGAGCAATTTTATTCTCTCTGAGATCAGTGACAGGCTAGCGTTAAACAAGATCCGTTTAGCGTGAGAAGAAGTGACAGCAGCAGAAGTGAGTGCAAATGCGAGAGGTATTACCTTGTTGTCGCGGTATCGCTTGAGGAAGGTTAGCGACTCGATTAGTTGTGCCTTTTTGTCCCGTTGTCTGTTAAAAGCTCTAACAGAACGGTACTCGAATTGTAAATATTGTAGGTTTACTGTCAAACACAAGGTGTGCTGAACTAGTAACTAATCGACACATTTTGTTTAAGTGACAAACTTTACTAACTGGCTGTGTCACCTGGTGGTGGCGGGTTTAACGACATTTACAATTCGAGTAACAGCGACGTTTTCGCCGGTAATTACAACAACCAGCTTCATCAAGCGACAGCCAACTCTGGCTGTTTCGAGTCTGTGAAAGTGATCCGATTTGCAGCAAGCCTTGTGCAACGTTTGCCACAATTGAATGAAATAGAAACGGTGGATGACGCCTAGTACAGTATTCCATCGGGATGTTACGTGTGCCCTCACAACATTTAGATTGTTGTCCTAGTCGTGTTTAGTGTCTGTTTTAAAGTTTGTATGATGCTCTTTAGCAGTGAGAGAAATTATCAGGTATTTGGAAGTGACATGTGAAAAATGTGTAGGAGGGGGATTTATACTGCAAATAAGGTGTTAGGCACACTCACTCCGGAGCGTATATACCTAAGTAGATTGCACCAAGAGGCCGTAAGTGCGCTGGATTGCAACTAGCACGTCCGATCCCTAAGTGGTTTGTTTGTTTTTACCAGATAATATTGGTCGCAAAAGCCTATGCAGTTAAAGCACGTGATAATTACAAGGCGATTACCTTCTTAAAGCAGGAGTCGCAAAAGTCCTCTCGGCAATGCATGCAGGACAGGACGGCTTTCTGCCGCTCGCATTCGGCACAGCGCCTCTCCTTTCCAGCTGAAATGCAGCCGACAACAGCAGCGGCAGCGATCCACACGTCAGTGAGTCAGTCGGTCAGTGGGGGTTCCTCGCTTGCCTGTCTACAAGGCAACACACTTTGGAGCCAACAGAACCGAAGAGTGAAAACCACCACTACCACCACACTGTTGATCAATCAGCCCTGTCCATTGTTTCCTTAAACCTCGATAGTTTTTCAAGTGCCTAACATTTGTTTACTCCTATGAAATTGGCATGAATAAACATATAGACAAAAATAAAATATCCTACTATAGTTAGTGTATTTACCGTACTGTACTTAGCACTCCAATCTCAAAGACTCTGCATGAATTGGAGGTGGCTATTCAGAGATTAAATCCAACTCAATCATCAGCTATAATGTAGGTTCGCCGGATAAGCCCGGAACCGCCGGATGTTGAAAACTGCATAATCGTACACCGGATAATCGATGTTTTATTGTATTGCCAGAGCCTCATTAATTTAGGTTTTTAGAATGAGTGAAGCAGCCATGCATGATCTGGTGAGCTTACAATGGTAATCGTACTAGCGATAACAAAATAACTTATTGAGCTTGCACAAGTTTATTGTTTTTCACGACAAAATCATAATACAACACGTAAAAAAGCTTCCCATGTATTTTTCATACTACCGCATCATATAGACATGCATCAACAACTCTATAAATAAAATGTGGTGACGTGTCACGATCCCCCCACCACATGTACTGGTCAGGTTCAAGCGAACATCGTCCGGGATCCCCCGGGTCTCCCGGAGGGCTCCTCCTCCGTCCGTATGCAAGAGCTGATGCGACTTCACTTGGCTCCTACCAAGGTTTTGTTTGGACCTGAGAGGCGTGGGGAGTGGGGGGGCGGAAGACAGTGAGTGGCACAAAGGGAGGAGTCGTGGTGCGCAACAACTCCACTTGAGATATTCAATTCTCCATTCACTCAGAATTAATCTCCTCCCATTATAGACTTACTTGATTTTAACCCGGTTGAAAGTAACAGAAAATATACTAAAACAAAGTAACTGGGTCACTCCTGCCTGCTAAACGGCGGTTTTACTCACAAAACAATGGCAGCATTCCTATCCTGATGATTCATTCCTATCTTTTCATATTCCCATCCTGATGATTCCGTGTGATCCAAAGCCTGCCTCCAGATCACACTTAGAACCTGAAATTACCACCACTAAGCAAGTGTCAACAATTTTTTAGTTTTTTTATGAATCTGTAGCTTCGTTACACAAAAATCAGTTTTTAGTGGTTGAATCGTTAACAAAAATATTATTTAAGGTTTAAAAGGTCAAAAGGCTCAGAAAAAATGGCATGGCTCTTTCAGAAAAAAAAGAGCCAGGGAGAAAGCGAGGTGTTTGGGAATACGATAGGTTCGCAGGATGAGAACGTGCCCTATTTCTTATGCCATTTGCCACAACATCAAAGCATCAACTAGCGACAGCATCTGAAGACGCTGTGCAATGAGGAATGATTACCCTCTTCCTTCAGCTCGCAAATCCTCAAGACTAGTTTTTCAAGTAGGTGCTGCTGCATTGGGGACGTTTGGCCAGTTAAACCAGTTTTTTTTATCATTACCGTGGGACACCGCACGAGTATTTGTATGCTGCCACAACTCCAAGTGAATAGAAATCCAGAGGCAGCTGAGAAAAGCCACCGGCTCCAGGAATCCTGGTCACCATCTGCACCACGCCCGGGGCACAATCGGCGGCACACAACCACATCAACACCACGTTAAAACAACTTAGGAGTGTCCTTTTCTGAACCAATCCGTAATGTGCGCAGCTCTCCCGACTCCCATCAACTTCTTAAAAAAAATTTTAAACCTCTGACTAATGTTTGCAAGCGAGTGTGATATCTGAGTATGGGATAATGCTCATCACTCTCCTCTCCACATTCATCCAAAATGTGCCCAGACTTAAAGTTAGTGGTTTAATCGGCAGTGGTGTAATTTACGCAGCTGTCTACAGGAAAATCTCTGTATCCGGAATCCATGATATCTGGGTTATACTGGTAGGAACGAAGTGGACCAGCCACCAATAGATTATTTCGTCCGTCCGTTTGTCCGTCCGTCCGTCCGTGTAGCAACATCGCCCCCTACTGCAAACACTTGGCATGACCCTACAAAAACCTTTAGACTCAGTGACGCTTTCCTGGCTAAACAAGTGTAACATTCCCTTATAATTCCCTCAGATAGCTTTTAATTAAAACATTTAAATAAATTAGGCTTTCCTGGCTAAACACGTGTAACATTCCCTTATAATTCCCTGAGATAGCTTTTAATTGAAACTTTTAAATTAAATAAAAAAACTCACAGCGCCCTAAAGCCTACAGCTAGGCCTAAAGCCTAGAACTAGGCTTGAAACTCTCCCTTCGTATCGTACCCCCGCGTGTGTGAAAGGGAGTTAATGTTTAACAATGTTACATTCCCTGATGTTTTTTAATAGAAACATTTACATTTAAAGCTTTTACATAAATAATTAAAACATTTATATTAACAATTAACTCACGGCGGCCTAAAGCCTACAGCTAGGCCTAAAGCCTAGACTTAGGCCTGAAACTCTCCCTTCGTATCGTACCCCCGCGTGTGTGAAAGGGAGTTAATGTTTAACAATGTTACATTCCCTGATGTTTTTTAATAGAAACATTTAAATTTTAAGCTTTTACATTAATAATGAAAACATTTAAATTAAAAATTTACTCACAGCAGCCTAAAGACTACAGCTAGGCCTAAAGCCTTGAACTAGGCCTGAAACTCTCCCTTCGTATCGTACCTTCGCGTGTGTGAAAGGGAGTTAATGTTTAACAATGTTACATTCCCTGATGTTTTTTAATAGAAACATTTACATTTAAAGCTTTTACATTAAAAACAACTCCCTACCCCCCCCCCCCCCTCGTCGGCGGCTCTCCAGCCGAGAGCTCGGACAGGGAATCTCTCCCTCGCTTGGGGTGTATTGGGCGGGGCTACAGCAGCAGGGGGCGGGGCTCTGCGGGGATGGACGGGGCAACGGCGGCAGGGGGCGTGGGCACGAGGTGGAGGGCGGGGCTACGCGGGGTTGGGGCGGGGTTACGGCGGTAAGGGGCGGGGCAACGAGCTGGGGGCGGGGACACCGAGATGGGGCGGGGCCACGGGTGGCCGGGGCGGGGTTACGCGGGTGGAGGGCGGGGCCACGTCGCATCCACTTATTGGCGGCCATTTTTTGCCATTTCATTTTATCATAGCCATTCTATTCTTCGTTCCTACCAGCCCATCCCGCAGGGTCCTGTTATTTATGGTTCACCACATTTTCCAAGAGCATACAACGTTTCAAGAAAGAAACAGCCTAAATTTTAACTTTGATGCAAGAAATAATATCCTCTTTTCACAGAGGTATTCACCAGTCAGTTGTAGAGCATTTTATAAGCTGCTTGTAGAGAAGCAGTGGGGCCCTTTAGAGAGTACAGTGTACAGTAGTACAGTACAATGAGACAACATGAGGTTAGGCAGCACATGGCGTATACCCACTTCACTCAAGAGTCACACTTATAACACCACTACAAACGTATAACTCGCTACACACGTAAAACGTAATGTAAGACTACACTGTGTATAGTATAGAGTATTGAGAATAGGTTTTCCACTTTTTTCTGGCAACAAAACAGGTGTTAAGATGTTAAAACACCAAACTGAAACCTTTTACAAGGAATCCTGTCTGCATTAACCACAATACTTGTGGTCAGAATGCAATCAAAAAACATACTCTGATATATTATGCATTGTCTTTGAAACTGATTGGTCCACACCAGAGACGGCTTTCTTTGGAGCCTAGTCTCAAACGGTGTTAGACCAGAGGATGCCAAAAGGTGTTACAAAAGGGGAAAACCTATTCTCATATTTTGGTACTGGCAAAGGAGGTTCCATAAACAGGACCCTGCGGGGTGGGCTGGTACGAACGAATAACCAAAGAATATAAACATAATGTATTATTACACTTGTTTAGCCAGGAAAGCCCCACTGAGTCCAAAGGTTTTTGTAGGGTCCTGCCAAGTGTTTGCAGTAGGGGGCGATGTTGCTACACCTAATCGGACGATCCGAAGGGAGATTTTGAGGCCTAGTTCTAGGCTTTAGGCCTAGCTGTAGGCTTTAGGGCGCTGTGACCTAATTTTTAATTGAAATGTTTTAATTATTAATGTATAATTAAAATGTTTTAATTATTAATGTAAAAGCTTTAAATGTAAATGTTTCTATTTTAAAACATCAGGGAATGTAACATTGTTAAACATTAACTCCCTTTCACACACGCGGGGGTACGATACGAAGGGAGACTGTGAGGCCTAGTTCTAGGCTTTAGGCCTAGCTGTAGGCTTTAGGGCGTTGTGAGTTTTTTATTTAATTTGAAAGTTTTAATTAAAAGCTATCTCAGGGAATTATAAGGGAATGTTACACTTGTTTAGCCAGGAAAGCCTCATTAATTTAAATGTTTTAATTAAAAGCTATCTGAGGGAATTATAAGGGAATGTTACACTTGTTTAACCTGGAAAGCGTCACTGAGTCTAAAGGTTTTTGTAGGGTCATGCCAAGTGTTTGCAGTAGGGGGCGATGTTGCTACACGGACGGACGGACGAAATAACCTATTGTAGGCTGGTCCACTTCGTTCCTACCAGTATAAAGTATAGAGTACCGTCACGATACAGCACAACGCGATCACCATGGCGGATTGTTTACAAACTGAGATTTCCGCGAGGCGCCACCAACCGGGCAGCATCCTGAAGATCCCGTAAACAACGGAACTATGAGAAGTGCACGGCAAGTTGCCGGACAAATGGCTGTCGGAATTTTTCCGGGTGACGGAAGGGTTAGGTTCCCAAGAGCGATCCGTAACCCGATTTTTCCATGTCGAAAACTGAACAATTTTCCCCTAAAATCAAGATACCTTCCTAAAGCAGGAAATAGTTGTTCCTCCCCCACTCGATTACTTGTTCGTTTTCTGTCAGTACTTTATCGCGCTGTCGTTTGTTTTCTATCGCTGCCTGTATCATCACTCTACATACGCTCTGCATTTCCTAGGATTCTTTCATTTCTTCAAATATCGATCCGAACATTGCCTATAATTAAATGACTGGAACATACTGTATCCAATTGACTATGAAGACCAAGAAACATTTTTACATGAATTGTTAACAGAAAGGAGTCACTTCCGAATGTTCGTTTACCATGCATTAGGCTTGGCCTAGAATTCTCCGGTCACTGTTGGCTGAGACTATAAACAATCAAAGTGGAATTGTGTTAAATTAAGTACATACAGTAAATAACTGATAAAAAAAATGTACTTCAAACAAAGAAAACTAGCAATAGAAATATGGGGAAAAAAGATAGTTCTAAGTACAGAAAACATTTACTTAACGCTATGAAAAGATAATTACGTAACACTACAATAAATTCGTTAATCTTAGAGAAGCTCGAGCGAGACGTAAGGTTGCCCCCGACCCCGCCTTACGTCTCACTCCACAGTATTCATCCGCAACCTCACCACGCTGCACTATTCGCTCTTACGTAATTAACGCAAAAATGTCCGCATATAGAATTTTTTTACTTACATGATTTATGGGGACTGTCTGTACATGAAAAAAGATTCGCATTGCCGTCTACGACAGATACTGGTTAGTTAAGAGCATTCCAGATGGTAGAGTGCCGGATAACAAGAGATTTTACTGTATTTCAATACACCTTTATACTCTCCAATACACCAGTGTACTGCATTAGTCACAAATTGTAATGTTTTGTTTACGTGACAAACCTTACTAATAGGCATGTCGGGTGGTGGCGGATTTAACGACATTTATATTTACGCAATATAACCCAAAAAACTCTATTATGGATAAATTGATCGAGAAAGCCTGCTACGTGTTAAACTGACAGCTTGGTAGTTTAACCTTACAATGTAAAGCAATAGCCTATTCTAAAAAAAGAGCGTACAAAGAGATGGCGTCACTGTTTCTTCCTCTCAGATCACTTGCAAAATACAAGGAAACGATTGCAAACATGGCAGAGTGAGTAAAACTTGTCGCTGCGAATCACAGACAGACGCAAGTGGCATCTTATCTAGTTGATTCGCATCCATCCATTTTGGTCACTTGCTAAAGATATTTGTCAATTCCTGTAGAACTTAGTTTTCACCTTCTTGGTTCTTTCGGTAAAGTCACGTAGAAAAGCAGACCTGAAACACGGTAGGACGAACACCTCAGCCGTGGCAGACCATTGTTATAATTCAATGGGCTCACATGACATTGACTTCTCCAAGATGGAGGTTCTCTGCAAGCCATCTGGCTACCATGAGAGATTCATTCATGAGGTCATCCACATATACAAACAGAGACAATTTCAACCGAGAAGATGGATTCTGGCTCAGCAATCATTGGAAAGACATGATAAACCATTTCTGGTCTTGATTGATTGTGTTCACGTTTACGGTGACTTTCAGACCACAGTCCATTCGCTGGCATTGACTATATATCTTTTGTGTTCTCCTCACGGATCGGAGTCTTTGCCCTGCTGCAAGTCTCCTGCTGCCACTCTCCCATTACATGTTTCTTTGCCTCCTCTTGGTGCCTTTTACGTGACGGTCAATGGTATGGTGTATAGCAGATTGTATAATAATAAATAGTATAATAGTGTAATGTATAATATAATGTATAAGGTAATATTTCGATGTAAAGCTTTCGTGACTGCAGGGATTCATATTCTTGGTTCTTTCGGTAAAGTCACGTAGAAGGGAAAAAATTAAATAATAAAATCAAACATAATATAATAAAATTATCACGACGTTTCGGCCACAATGCAAGCAGCCGTCCTAAGGTGAAGCTGTCTTTCCGACAGCTCTGTTTCTTCGCCTGAGGACGGCTGCTTGCGTTGTGGCCGAAACGTCGTGAGAATTTTATTATATGTGTTATTTTTATTATTTTATTATTTCCCTTCTACGTGACTTTACCGAAAGAACCAAGAATATAAGGTAATATATAGTATCGCAATTGTATAGTGAATATACAGCAGTGTGGTATACAGTAGGGTTTGTAAAATACATAGTGTAATATTACAATGTATAGTGTATAGTAACGCAATGTATAATTCAATGTTGGGGTTTGTTTGTCTATGGCAGTGTTAGTACGAGGTATAGTCGTGTGATGTTGAAAAAAGTTTAGTTGGAGGCATATTATGTTTTTTGCGACATAGAAGTGTAATATATAATGACTTGTTAGCAGCTCAGCTTATTGGAAAGTATATTGAGTACATCAGGCATGTCCAAAGTCCGGCCTGCGGGCCAATCACGGCCCGCGGTCAGATTTCATACGGCCCGCAGCTTCGGTCTTATAATGTGTTATTCATGGCTCGCTAGCTCTGTCAGAATAAATAAATCATAAAACTTCCTCCTTCCGCCACACGGTGGCAGCACCATTCTAATGCCCTCTGGCTTTGCATACGTGCTGCGAACCCTTCTCGAATTATTTCTGCCATGGCGACTGCAAAAATAAAAGAGAAAAGTTGACAGTGAGGGCCGCCGCTTTCAGGAGCGGTGGGAATTACAATACATCTTCACTGGAAATCGAGGCAATTGTGTTTGTCTAATTTTTAAAGAGACGGATGCCTCAGTTAAGGATTTCAACGTAAAGAGACACTACAAAACTAAACATGCTACAACATACGACAAGCTAACAGGGAGTGACCGCACTGAAAAAGTGAAGCAACTCCGTGCTGCTCTGGCATCGCAACAGCGATTCTTCACGCGGGCCTGTGAGTCAAAGGAAAACATCACAAAAGCCAGCTACGAAGTGGCCATGTTAATAGCTAAACATGGCAAACCTTTTACTGAAGGTGCATTTATCAAAGACTGTGTCATGAAAATGGTGGAGGACATTTGCCCCGAGAAGAAGCAAGAATTTATGAATGTTTGCCTGTCACGCAACACTGTGGCATGGAGAGTTGAGGACATATCATCAGATATTCAGAGACAACTGGGGTACAGGGTGTGGCTTTTGATTATTTCTCATCAGCCTGCGATGAAAGCACCGATGCATCTGACACTGCACAACTACTTATTTTTTTTAAGGCGGAGTTGATGACAACCTGAATGTGACAGAGGAGCTGCTTGACCTCAAAAGCCTTAATGGGCAAACCAGAGGAACAGATTTTTTCGTTTCTGTTTGTGAAGCTGTTGATGATATGAAACTACCATGGAGTAAAGTTTCTGGGATCATTACCGATGGTGCACCTGCCATGGCTGGTGAGTGAAGTGGATTGTCCACACTGATCTGCAACAAAGTCAGCGAAGAAGCAGGCTCTCTGCGCCAAACATCTCAAATTTGTCGATGTTATGAAACCAGTGGCAAAGGCAATCAATTATATTCGCTCTAAAGCTCTATACCACTGACAGTTTCAGCAGTTCTTGCATGACATCCAGGCTGAATACGGTGACGTAATATATCACAACGATGTGAGGTGGCTAAGTCGGAGGTCCGCACTGCAGCGATTTTTCTCTCTCAAAGAGGAAATTGGACATTTTTTGGGTGAGAAGGGACAACCAATAGAAGAACTGTCCGATCCTGTATTGTTGGCAAATCTGGCTTTTTTGGTTGACATAACGAAGCATCTGAATGCGCTGAATGTTAATCTTCAAGGAAAAGATGCAGTGGTGAGCCAGCTATATGCTCACATCAAGGCCTTTGGAACCAAACTGCAACTTTTCCAAAGACACTTGTCCCAAACAGAGCCCTGCACCGCGCACTTCCCAGCTTTGAAAGAGGTCATTGACAGTTTCCCACATGACAACATCGGTGCGGAAATTAAGAGTTATGCAACAGCTATCGCAACTCTTTCTGTGGAATTTAACAAACGCTTTCGGGACTTTGCAGTTATTGAAAAGGACATGTTGCTTTTCTCTTTTCCCTTCTCCGTGGACCCTGATGACCAGCAGTGTTCTCTTGTTGACTTTTACCGGCAGCTGGACAAAAGCAGGTTTCCCTAAATGCGGTCATTCGCTAAGAAAATGCTGAGCTTATTCGGCTCCACATATTTGTGTGAGCAAACATTCTCAATCATGAACTTAAATAAGAACCGATTGAGGTCAAGGATGAGTGACTCCCACTTGCGTGGCATTTTACACATCTCAACCACTGCCTTCAAGCCAGACCTGGTCTCTTTACTGAAATCTATATCTCAGTATCAACCTTCTCATTAGTATCAGCAAGTTATCTGTTCCTTGATCAATCTGAAATTGAGTGTTTTGAACGCTCACATCTGTCACTATTAACAGTGAAAAGCCTAAAGCACACTAATGCACTTGGACTTATGGCACTTGTTTTATTAAACTCTTGAATAAGATTTGGTTAGAACTGTTGATGTTATGTACCTGTAGATGTGACACAAACTAATGCTTTCTGAAAGATCTTGTAAAAGCCAAGGGCAAAATTCACTCTTTTAAAAGTTTAATGATAACAGACCACTTTGCATTACTTATAACTCCTGTTAAAAATGTTCATGAGGTAAAGATATTTAACTCATGGAAATTTAAGGTATTCTATACAGTTTGTTCAATGTTATCTGACTGAATTAAAGGCAGAATTGTGTTTTTAGAGTTGTTCACGTCTGCCTGAGTGACTTATATTTGGTTACATTGTCATTTGAAAAATAAAGGTAATTGTGACAATGAAAATTGTTTTATAACAGTGTGTGTTTTCACGTAACTTTTGTGATAAAAAAATGTCGGAAGGAACTATTGGCCCCCGGGCATCTTCACTTCATCAAATTTGGCCCTCTTTGCAAAAAGTTTGGACACCCCTGGAGTACATTGATTATATTGATGTAGTTTATATTTTTTTTTTACATCGGTTTATTGTATGGTAGTAGGGTAGATGCAGTTCTTTAGCGTCAATATGCTAAATTCCTCTCTTGATATGTAAACTCAGCTTATTGAAGAGTATACTGATTATTTTATCGGTTCACTATATGGTAGTAATTATATAGTGTAGCATATGCCCAGTTGCTTAATGTTAATAGTTTAGCTTATTGGAGAGCATATTGAGTACATTGATTATATTGATGTGATTTTATATTTAGTTTTTTCACATCGGTTCATTGTATGGTAGTAGAGTAGTTGCAGTTGTTTAGCATCAATATGCTAAATTCCTCTTTTGATATGTAAACTTAGCTTATTTGAGAGTATATTGATTATAAAGATGTAGTTTATATTTTAGTTTTTTATTGGTTCACTATATGGTAGTCATTATATAGTGTAGTGTATACCCAATTACTTAATGCTAATAGCTCAGCTTATTGGAGACTATATTGAGTACATTGATTATATTGATGTAGTTTATATTTAGCTTTTTCGCATCGGTTTATTGTAGGGAAGTGGGGTAGTTGCAATTCTTTAGCGTCAATATGCTAAATTCATCTGTTGATATGTAAACTCCTTTGTCACGGCTCTCTGCTCCTCCCACCCAGCTTATAAATGTGCTGCCAAGCTTAGCAGTGGTCATTACAAAGCTGTCTTTCAGACAGCTCTGTTATTCACCTGAGGACGGATGCTTGTGTTGTGGCCGAAACGTCGTGAGAATTGTATTGTTGGATTTCTATTATTTTTTTATTTCCCTTCTACGTGACTTTACCGAAAGAACCAAGAAGATGAATCCCTGCAGTCATGAAAGCTTTAAATCGAAATTTTGTTTTCACCGTTAACAAATTAATCTGGATGTATATAATTCGGGATACAAAGGGTTAGTCAGTCAGTCTCTTTGGCTCATATTTGCAGGTTGTTTTTTCCACTGTAGTAGCGCCCAGTTACGCCACTCGGGGCTTCACACGCAACTAGCCAAGAGGCATTTTACATGCTTTTATTTAATTCACTCTGTCTGTTGTTGCCGTATCCTCAAATCTTGTAACTCAATTTTAACCCACTTCCCAATGTGGTATCGACTGCAAACTTGGTATACTTATGTCATACTGATGACAATACTATATTGTATCATAAAAAATGTAAACGATCTTTTCACATGCTTTCTATTAACTCACTGGCTGTTGTTGTTGTCGTATCCTCAAATCTTGTAACTTAATTTTAACCCACTTCCTAATGTGGTATCGACTGCAAAGTTGGTATACGTATGTCATACTGACAAGTAAACCCGTAAAAACAAAGTTTTTCACTCTAAATCCTTTATATGCGTGGCGGCTAGAGTTCTCTCGTCCTCTGGCTTGAGATGGCTGCAATCTATGGGTCAGATGATTGTCTGCCAGTATTAAGCAATTGGTAATTCAATATTTAATTAGTTTTCCCTAAACAGTGTAAAATTTTGGAAAAAAAAATTCACGAAAATTAATTGTCACACACAACGAGTCTGTGTGGAAAATGTCAGCTCGATTGGATCACGGGAAGTGGGTTAAAAAACGAGCGAAAGATTTGCTCGTTCCTAAGCAAGCAAGCGAACTTAATATAAAGGATTTAAAAATATATTTGCCTGTGGAGGACGCGGGGATCGATCCCGCGACCTTTGGCATGGGAAGCGAGGGCGCTACTAACTGCGCTACTCCACCACGGCCTGTGGAGGGGTTACACTCTGGGCTCTTGCACTGTGATGTTCAGCCAAAGCCATGAATGCGTTATATTTGAATATATGTAAAATATTTTTTTTTTGCCTAAAAAGTGTAAAATTTTGGGAATTTTTTTTCACGAACAATTATTGTCTGGCACAACGAGTCTGTGTGGAAAATGTCAGCTCGATTGGATCACGGGAAGTGGGTTAAAAAACGACCGAAAGATTTGCACGGTCCTAAGCAAGCAAGCAAGCACGCGGACTTAATATAAAGGATTTAATAACAATACTATATTCTATATAAAAAAAATATTTTTTTTACATTATTTTTTATATGTTATGTTTCGGCTTGGGTCTAATTGTCCACGCTCAACTAATGTTGGCTGTAAATCACCACGGCCCCTTACGTTATGGCAAGCTTTGCGGCCAATTCCTGGAGTCGTGGAGTTCTGACATTACGAGTACGGTACATTTCATTAAAGCGTGCTTTTTAAAAAGTTTTTTTTAAAATATTACTTATTGATGACATGTTCATGTAAAAAAGACAAAGATCCCCCGTGTAGCCTTAATAGTCTGTTTAGGCAAGTGCTGCTAACGAATAGCATCTATGAAGGCCCACACGGCACACGAGGGGGTGGGTGGCCAACATCACGCCCGACCGCCTATGTCTCCCCAGTGGCGGTGTTTACACATTGCACAACATACTCATTTGAGACTGAGTCAACCTAGGGGAGGCCCAGGACTGGTTCAGATAATCTAACTCGGGTCGCCAGGTTAGTAGCGCAGCGGGCTAACCGCTACACTATCGTACACATGCAGGCAGATATATACACACACACGTACATACACTCGTACGCGCGCGTGCACACAACCATATGTGTGTACGTTGCCGTACGATTGTAATAGCTGTACCTTGCAGGTGGGGCACACAAACTCGCAGCCTGCGCGTGTGCCTTTGTCCTGCAGGCATGCTCCACAGAAGACATGTCCGCACACCAGCAGGTAGGGGCGGCTGTTTGATGCCCCAGGCTCCACTGGGAAACGGACAAATTTAAAATCATGACAGAGGCATGGACGAAGTGCTAAGGCAGCAGCTGACGTGCAAAGACAGCGTCGGCTTTTTCACATTTTAAAGCGGCGACTCATCATCATAGCAGATTAAGGGGGCAAACTCGAGTCTGGAATTACTGTCCGTACAGGTTTTTAGTTTCAATCAAAGACTTGATTATCATTCAATCAGGTATATGATTGAATGACAACCATAGACCTTATTTTCAGTCAATCATGTTTATTATTGAATGACAATCATAGACCTGATTGTCACCCACTGTTGTAAAGATCTGCAACTACTGAACTGTAGAGGCGATCACGTGGATTTCGGAGCAACATATTTGTTCAGTTTAAGCACGTGACTTTTAATAAACATTTCCAAGAATATCAATGGATAACTCTTTTAGATTATTAATTTGGGCTTAAGGGAAAATACATGAGTTATTAATTTATGCCAAAATCTCAGGTGTTCGGTTAATCTGCAAATCAGATAAACCGCACGTGGATAAGCAAGGGTCTACTGGAATGCAAGTTTTTCCTGGGAGGGTTAGGGGTTTAAGGCTATAGGGTTTAAGTCAAGGGGTAGGGAACCCTACAGAATGCAACTTTACTTCCTATGGCATGTGGCCACATGAGGATTGTGAAGAAAAAAGACACACAAACGATGTGTCAACCACTGCAAAACATTCTTAGCTGCACCAATTGAAAACGACAAAAAAACGAACGATTTTCATTTTACCAGGTAAGGTCCACTGAGCTGTGGCTCTTTATCAAAAGCGACCTGGATATCAAAAATGATAGCTCAACGAAGTAGATTATCATGTGGAAATGTATAGCAGCCCAAATACTATAAACGCATGTTCATAAATGTGGAGGGAAAAACCAGAGGACCAGGAGAAAAGTCTTTTCGTCTATGGGGATACATGTAAACTCCAAATATACAGGCGTCAGGGTCGGGATCGAACCCACGACCTCCTGTATACCAGGCGAGATAGTTAACATCTCGAGACCATGGCGCCCCTATTGGGTGGCCAATGTTTTCCATTTGCCAAAGTGTTACCAATTTTAGCAGCCACTCGTCACTGTTGGCTGCTGTTTTTCAATCACTATAAGTGGCAACCCAGGGCTAATGCACTAAGGGAAAAGACCAACAGATAGCAGGGATGCTATAAGCATAGACATTGAGGGTCCTGGCACATGGAAGGAAGCGATGGTGTGGTGTGCAACCAACAACACAGGCTGTGATTACCTCTTGACCTTTGCAGAAGCATTCAAAGTCAACGCTTGCAAGCTGCTGGTGTCTTATATTACATTCACACGCCAGGGTGTAGCTTGAACTCACACGCCAGGGTGTAGTTTCGGAAGCAGCATCTGCAAGAGCGCGAGTTCATCCCCGCGGCGCCTGTGTTCAAGGATGACGACATCTTCACCACGTGCTCTGCTCCAGGCACGGGCAGGTTTAGGCCAGGATTACTGTTGGTACGGCTATTTTAATACAGGCAATCGACAGGAAGGACAAGATCAAAGGATTCGCATAATGCGCATGCATAATTTACATTGACTCATTAATCCCCCCCCCTTGCGCAAGAGCGCAGAAGCGTGGTCTCTATATAAAGAACGAAACCGGTGGACTTCTCCACAAATCTGGCTTTCACCTGATGATGCTAATTGTATTTACTGGCGAAATGTCGGACTCGAATTGTAAATGTTGTGGATTTACTCTCCAACACACTGGTGTGCTGTACTAGTAACGAATTGGCATGTTCTGTTTACGTGACAACCCTTACTCGTGGCGGATTTTAACGACACATTATATATTTACGCGATTTATGCATAACCCATTATATTAATACATTATTTAACCTATGAACTGCATACATTAACAGTACATCTAGCAACTAATTTACCTGGTGGTACCTGCTTGTATTGAACCAATGCTGCTTGAAAATTATACAATGGCAGATGTCGACGATTGGAAGCGTAAAACAACTATTCGGAGTTTGTCCGCTTATTTTATGACCTGCTCAGATCTTTCGGGGACTCAATTCGCTACTTTACGCTCTGAACATCAAGGGCGGCGTAAGAGTTTCTAGAGGCCAGCAGCGTCCTGTTAGTGGTCGTGTAAGCAGCATCACAGCCGTCTTTGCCTCCCAAGTCCGCACAGCAAACAGGGTAATCGTTTAAGGCCGATCTGACCTAAGGGAGGCCCCAAGAAATGGTTTAGATTCGAGTTGCCGCTGTTTCTCCCCGTCAGAAATTAAATTGCCTTCAGGCCTCTTCATGTTACGTCTCAATGAGACTCTACTATCTATGCACATGAGCTAAAGGCGCGTCTGTCTGTGAGCGCCACACCGCCTTACTCGAGACTTTAGGTGTTACTCTTGCCGTCATCTGCTCCTTTAACGGATGTAGAAAGTAAAACAAGTTGTATTGTGTTGAACTTCTTTCGACGTAGTCACCGGTGCTAATCGGAGTGTGCGGAGCAAGAACAACACTAAAACACAAAACGAACGCACGCGCATGTAGGCTGTGCTATAAACAATTACTTTTATTTTCCTATTCGGGAAATAACTATACAGTACAGAAAATTATGAACACGCGGTACACCACCAGTGGCCGTGTCGACTACCGCGTGTGCAGGCGGTGCAACTGCACGGGCCCACACGAGCCGGGAGTGGCTAAAGTGCCACGCCACGTGGAGGAGAGGGGTAATTGGCAGGCTCCATTTTTGTTTCTAGCACAAGGCCCAGAGACTCACGAGCACAGAGACCCAGAGACTCTCGCACAAAGACGCAGAGGAGACTCTTACAGATCGCCAGCGACTAGCAAAGACCCACACGAGACCAACAGACGCTGTACACGGGAGGCCCTCACACTTACGCGGCAGCGAGATCGTGAGCAGGGACGGCGCGACACCACGTGCTCAGTGCGCCAGTCACGTGCTCAGTGCGCCAGTCACGTGCGCCGAGTCACGTGGGGGCGGGCAGCCATCTTGCCTGGGGACAGTACTGCACTGTAACAGCGGGGGAGAGGTGGCGCAGCGGTTAGCGCGGTGCTACGTACGAACCCGGTGAACCGAGGTCGATTACCCGAGTGACGATTATCAGAACCGGTCCAGGGCCTCCCCGAGCTCGACTTAGCCTCAAATGAGTACCCGGTGCTATGTGTAAACATCGTCACTAGGGATACAAAGGCAGCCGGGCGTGGGGTTGGTCACCCACCCCCTCGTGTGCCGTGCCGGCCTGCATAAGTGGTCGCTAACAGCACTTGCCCAACAGTCTGGTAAGGCTATTCGAGGGGTCTTTGTGTGTGTGCGTCTGTGTAAGTGTATGAGTCTGTGTGTGCACGTGTGCTGATCTGAGTGTGTGATTGAGTCTGTATGAGTGTGGGCGTGCACGTGTGTGTGCTTGTTTGTGTGAGAGTCTGTGTGAGCGTGCACATGAGTGTGTCTTGGCCAGACTGGCTTCCCCTGCGTCCCCGCTCCCTCCCTGTGCTGCACTTCCTCTTCCTTCCGGAACCGTCGCTTTCCCCGCTGCTGTGCCTCCTTTCCACCCAGCCCCCTACAAAGCCTTCCTCATCCCCAGATGAAGGGCATCGTGGTGAGGTGGGGTGAGGGGTGGTAAGTGAATGAATGAGTGTGGCACAGTGCCGCCCTTCATAGGCGCTTCTGCTGCTACTCGCTGCTAGCTACTAACAGCACTTTCCCGTACAATCTGGTAAGGCTATATGGGGGGTCTTTGTCGCAGCGCAGCATCGACTGAAGAAGGGGAAGTCACAGAACTGACTCTGATATCATCTTCAGGTGACCTCTTTGCCACACGGCGGACATCGTATTACAGTATCCCCACACGCCCTGTATCTGGAGCGGTGGTGGTGGATGTGTTGTTGCACGTGGCTGCCTGTAACCCAGCACTGTGTGTGGAGGCAGCAGTGAGGGTTGCTGAATCACCACACAAATGTTGTGAAACTCCTTCCCCGTGGGAGCCGAGGTCGCCATCTCCTGGTCTGGCCAGGGTATGGCGGCGCAGCAAGCGGAGACATTTCCATCTCTAGCGGATTACGGTAAATGTTACCCCCTCGCACGCGTTGGTTTTCTCGGGATACAGTACTCTGCTTTCCCCCCATAGAGATGACTAAACATATACCATGCAGAAGGGCCCATTGCCTGAAACATCGCCCATGATACATTTTAATGCAGCAGCGGCATTCACTAATGTGTTCATTCTCTATTGTGTGTTATTTGGGCACCACTGTCAATGCGGTATTGACAAATAATCCCAATATAGGACTACAGAGCTTGGGAATATTGTTGGTAGCGCTGACTCTGGCTGGCTGCAACACAAACACACAACATAGAGCACCAACACATAGCATGCAGCACTAACACACAACACAACAGCACTGACGAACAAAACAACAAGTTTAACGAACAACATATAGCACTAGCTTTACTACCCGGCTTCGCCCGGGAACTTGGATTCACCACGCACGGCCGCCTTTGTCTTCCCAGTGACGATGTTCACACACCACACCAGTTACTCGTTTGAGGCTGAGTCGACCTAGGGGAGGCCCAGGTCCGGTTCAAATAATCGTCACCGGTGGTGGCCGTGAGCGGGAATCGAACTCGGGTCGCCGGGTTAGTAGCGTGGCGCGCTAAGCACGACACTACAATGCGTTACGCTTCCGTTGTAGGATTTGTGTGAGGCGCGCCGATCCGCTGTAGGGTTTTAGTGAGGCGCGCCGATCCGTTGTAGGGTTTGTGTGAGGCGTGCCGATCTGTTGTAGGGTTTTAGTGAGGCGCGCCAATCCGTTGTAGGGTTTTAGTGATGCGCGCCGATCCGTTGTAGGGTTTTAGTGAGGCGCGCCGATCCGTTGTAGGGTTTTAGTGAGGCGCGCCGATCCCCCGCGATACAATAATGCTGTGTAATCGCTATAATTTTATGATTTACCGAGCCTATAATAGTAATTGCACACATTGGGGTGGCGGGGGAGTGAAGAGGACGTGTAACTTTGATGAATTTACCTCAGAGTCGCGTGGTGGGTGTCGAGGCCTAGCACCGCGCAAAGCCTCCGGCCTCGCCTGATTTTCCCACCCGGTTGAGGCTGGGTACGGGTGCGGTCCCCCCCCCCCGCGCTACAATAATACTGTCTAATCGCTATAATTTAATAATCGACCGACCCTATAATAGTAATTGCACACATTGTGGTGGGGGGGGAGTGAAAAGGACGTGAAACTTTGATGAATTTACCTCAGAGTCGCGTGTTAATGCGTGCGCCTATTTTTAACGGGAATAAAAAATGGCGTCCACCCCGCGGCGAAGGCGTCGCTACCCGTTGCCAGGGGCAACCGCCGTCCAATGAAAGCGGCGAAGGCGTCGCTACCCGTTGCCAGGGGCAACCGCCGTCCAATGAAAGTGCGTATGGTCCGGCGACACACAGACAGACAGACAGATTCACGATTTTATATATATAGATTGACACACAACACAAGTTCAAGTTAATTTATTAGGTTTAGCCCTGTGAGCCATTCGGCTCTTGAATCGGGTGCAACCGCAACAAACAGAAAACTAAAACAAGAAAACATCTTAAAGTGACTATGTGCAAACAGAAAATCCAAGAAAAGACAGCAAAATATTGCAGAAAAAGCACCGTACACCAACAAAAATCCCATCAGTATGAACGCACACCACAAGAACACCAACGCACAACACTACTAATGCACAACACAGCCTTGCTAATACACAACATGTATGTATGTTGAAATTTGCATACCTCCAGTGGCTTCCTAATATTGGAAGGACGAGTGTTTCAGACGGCCGCAGAAGCGCATCGCGATGCAGTTACTGTCTTTGTATGATGGTTAGCCAAAACCCGCTGCGAGGATGACTCGAGTGTTCATGATGGTTTATGCTCCTTGATGAGATCAGCAAGGCATTGTGGGTCATTTGTGGTTACATTTTCGTAAGCTCTTTGTGTCCAATGAGTGGGACCTTATAATGTACTAGCGGTTAGTACCCGGCGTTGCCCGGGCGAAAAAGGCAGACACATGTAGTTACACACGCAAATCCATTGATACACACACATAGAGTTACACGCACAAATGGACTCACACATACATACATAGACTGAACAACAACAACCGCCATTCGCCACTAAGTGGCGGTGATGTCACAACAACGCTTGTGCCAGGTTATGTGCACCTTGAGGCCACGTGAAGTGTCGAACGCCCGCTGGAAAGAGGTCACGGGGCAAACCCAGATGCCACAGGTCGACTGACTGAGACGACTGGCTGATGCACCACCTGTGGCATCTACTGTGACAACTTTCTGTGCTTTAGCCACCCGGCGCTCCGCTCGTTGTTGTGAGCGTCGCTCCTCCGCCCTCCGTTGTTGTTGGAGGGTGACTGCCTCCAACTGGCCAGTAGCGTCCTTCAGGAGCCTCCTCCACAGTGGCCGATCTTGACACGGCTGGTACCAGTCATCCGCAAGTGGACTCAGCTCCAAGTCCTCCTGTAGCGCATCACTCCATGTCTTCTCTAGCACGTGCCGCACCCCTTTAGCCCCCTCGATCCAGCGGAATAAAAGCTGTTTAGGCATGCGGTGGCTGGCCATGTGGGCTACATGACTCAGGCAACACAGCTTTGCCTGCCGGAGGTCACCGATGGGACTTTGTCCACATCTTTCAAGGATTTGTGAGCTCCTCACACAATGCAGCCTGGTTAAACCCAGGATGGATCGTAGGCAGGCCAGCCTAAATGTTTCTAACCGGCGAAGATGTTCCATTAGGGGGGTCCAAGTTTCGCAAGCGTAGAGAAGGAAGGGAATGACCGTGGCCGAGAAGACCTGTAGCTTCGTACGGAGTGATAGAGCAGGTAGCTTCCACACAGCGTTACGCAGCCAATGAAAAGATACTGCAGCTCGACTGATTCGGAGTGAGACCTCTGCTGTTAAACCGGAGCCGGTCTTTAGCACATTGCCCAGGGAAACTCTCCACTGTCTCCACAACTGCCCCATCACCAATTGGGAGTTGTGGGGGTGGAGTGTCTGTGTCCGATGGTACAAAATAGCCAGGCAGGTGCTTAGCTTTGGTTGGGCTGATGGTAAGGCCCCACCTATTGGTGGCAAGCTCCAGGTTCAGCAGCAGCACCTCGAACTCCTCCTCCGAGTGAGCAGCCATTATCAGATCATCGGCATACATAACGTGGTTGAGCAACAGGGAGCCATCCCTTGACCGCACCCGGGCATCGATCAGCCTCCCATTGTATCTGTAGCAGATGGGAATTCTTCCGGTACAGGTATTGAAGGCTCGACGAACTACGTGGTCCAATGTGGGAGCCAGAGGACATCCCTGTTGCACCCCAAGGTGTAGAGGGAATGGCTCTGACTCACGGCCACGTAGTTAAGACGCGGGGCCGCTCACCATCATGAAGGTCCTTAAGTATGGTGATGAGTGGGTTCGGGACTCGGAAAGCACGAAGAGCAACCCACAGGCCAGGCCTACTGATGGTATCATAGGCCTTGAGCAGGTCAATAAAGCACACGCATGGACTAAGATGCACACATGGACCTACAGACACGCAAATACATGGAGTTACACTGACTAACATGGAGGCATGCACACACAGCGACTAACACACACGCACATGGACTGAGACACACAAACACATCGACTTACAGACACACACACTTATGGACTCACACACACATAGACATGCACTTGAGAAACGCACACATGGAGTTACACACACATATCGACGTACACACATACAGCGACACACACACATACATAGACACACACATTGCCGTACACACACATACACATGTGGACTGTCACACAGACATCCACTTGAGATATACACACATGGAGTTGCACACACATATATGGACGTACACACATACAGCGACGCACACACACACACACCGACTCGCACACAGCGATACGTGGACTAAAACACACATTGATGTAAACACACATGTACTTACACACACACATATGGACTAAGACACACATGAACTTACACATACATAGACTGACACACACATAGCCCTACACACACATACACATATGGACTGTGACACACAGATATCTACTTTAGATACACAGACATGGATTAACACACATATGGACTCACACACAGACGCATTGACTTACACACACACATTGAGTGACACACACATGTACACCCATGTGGACTAACACACACACATATGGACTGACATACACATGGACGTACACACACAGATCGACTGACACACACACATGGACTAACACACACACAAAAACACTTTGACGTTGTCCGTTCGAAAAAGACACCCACATGGAGTTAAAGACACGCATGGCTCTACACGCACACACATATGGACTCAAAGACACACGCATGGACTCACACACACACATCGACGGGCACAGCAATCCCCGATGATGGCACAGCTATCCGTATCGCAGTACTACGTATGAGTAAATAGCGTGATGTGAGCGATGGAAACAATAGAAATGCATTTAAGAAATAAGCAGAAATCACAGACTGGCAGTAGACCGTGGCAGCGTTATAAAAGCGCAGCAAAAAAAGGGGAAATTGAGCAACCCAAAAATCCAAAAAGAGTTTTGTGTACACAAACATAATTATTGTAACATGTCAACTCGTTTCATAATGGTAAACAATGAACCTGAGTTGTTATCTTCACGCAAACATAATTATTGTAACATCTGTGAACTTGTTTCATAATGGTAAACATTGAAGCTGAGTTTTTATCTGCACACAAACATTATTATTGTAATGTTTGTCAATAATGTGTTTAACAATAATAAACAATGGACTTGAGTTGTTAGCGTAAGAAGCAAGGACATTTGTACTTGGCATAGGCGTGTTGAGGCCTTGTGCGATGCGTAGCCCCCGTCCTGGCCTACATTGGTGAGCCACGGAGTTGGCACGTTGCCAGGCTAGGGGCTGGGCCGCTACCCGCCCCCCCCCAACATCTGTCGTCCGTGCAAGAATAATGGTATGTAAGCAGTAAAATATTATTATCTACGGAGTCTGTAGTATAAATTGAACGCATCGTGTTGGGGGGGGGGCGACGAGGACATGACACTGTGAATAAATATCCGCAGCGTGATGTGTGTATATGTTGACTGTAAAACGCGTAAAAGAAAATGTCTCCCGTTAGGTGGAGCGAACGCGCATGACTTGGCAGGGTCCGCTCCCCCCACTCAATTGGCGTCACTTGGTACGGTCGATGTCGTGCAATAAGTAAATAAGGAATAATAGAAACGGCACAAATGTGTTAATTAAACTACTTTAAAGTTTACGGACGGGAAAACGGAATTGCCGATTCCCACCACAGGGCTTAGGGCGTGCCGGTCTTAAACCCCACCGTCCGAGAGCCAAATCCCCCGCAAGCACGAGCGCACGGAGACTTTTATATATAAGATTCGTTCAACAACTTGAAGCCAATGCAGCTCAGCAAGTGCAGGACGAACATGGTCCAATCTTGCAGTACCTATCACAGTTTGCTGTTTTTGCCAGACGTCCCATAGAGTAGGGAGTTGCAATAATCGACACTTGTCGATACTATTTTATATGCCACAGTGTTGGTTATGTTACAAATGTTGCTTTGAAGGTCTGGCTCTCAGAATAACTCTATCAAATAATCAACAGATATTGGTAGTATGCTGCTATAGACCGCCAAGTGGTAAGGATGTTGAAGCTGCGTCTGCACTGAGAGCTTCTTGGGCCTCCCTAAAGGTTAAATAGTTTTAGTGGGTGATCTGAATTGGAATTAGCTAAACTCGCTGGCCGTGGCCACAAATTTCGCAAATAAATTTAACCTATTTCAATTAATAAATGTCCCCACGAGACCAACCAAAAAAATCCAGTACAGTCATCTTTGCTTGACGTCCTGTTTCAGTTTCATTTTCATTTATTAGGTATAACCCAGTGAGCTATGCGGCTGTTGACTCGGGTGCAACCGCAACAAAACAAAAACATGAACAAGAAACATCTTAAAGTGACTACACGAAACAGAAAAATCCTGGAAAAAACAGCCAAGCCTTCCAGAAAAAAACATCACATTTCAATGCTGTGTGCAAAAATCCCAGTGGGATGCTAGTCAAACAATAACAACCATAAGACAAGTTATCAGGCCAACTCTATACTACCGTCCTCTGTTTTTAGTGGTTTTTGGGTATTTTTTTCAGTTTTTAGTGGTTTTGGGGTTTTTTCGTCTGTTTTTAGTGTTGTTTGGGTTTTTCAGTTTTTAGTGGTTTTTGTGTATTTCTTGTTTTTAGTGGTTTTAGGTATTTTTTTAGTTTTTAGTGTTTTTTGGGTTTTTTCGGTTTTTAGTGGTTTTTGGGTATTTTCTTAAGTTTTTAGTGTTTTTTCGGTTAAAGGGTATATTTTCAGTTTTTAGTGTTTTTTTTTGTATTTTTTCAGTTTTTTTTGTTTTTTTTGTATTTTCTTCTGTTTTGAGTGTTTTGTTGGGTTTTCGGTTTTTAGTTGGTTTTGGGATATTTAAGTTTTTAGTGTTTTTGTGTATTTCTTCTGTTTTTAGTGTTTTTTGGGTATTTTTTAAGTTTTTGGGTATTTTTTCAGTTGTAATGGTTTTTGTGTATCTTCTTCAGTTTTTAGTGGTTTTGCGGTATTTTGTCTGTTTTTAGTGGTTTTGGGGTATTTACGTCTGTTGTTTGGGTTTTTTCAGTTTTTAGTAGTTTTTGTGTATTTCTTCTGTTTTTAGTGGTTTTTGGGTATTTTCATCTGTTTTTAGTGATTTTTGTGTTTTCTTCTGTTTTGGGTAATTTTGGGTTTGTTCGGTTTTTAGTGGTTTTTGGGTATTTCATTATTTTTTGGGTATTTTCTTTCAGTTTTTAGTGGTTTTTGGGTATTTTCATCTGTTTTAGTGTTTTTTGGGGTTATTTCGGTTTTTAGTGATTTTTAGGAATTTTATTCTGTTTTTAATGTTTTTTCAGTTTTTGTGTATTTTCTTCTGTTTTAGTGTTTTGGGTTTTTTTGGGGTTTTAGTGGTTTTTGGGTATTTTTTTCAGTTTTTAGCAGTTTGGGGGTATTTTCGTCTGTTTTTTGTGTTTTATGTGGTTTTTTCGGTTTTTAGTGTTTTTTGGGTATTTTTTCAGTTTTCAGTGATTTTTGTGTTTTCTTCTGTTTTGGGTAGTTTTGGGTTTGTTCGGTTTTTAGTGGTTTTTGGATATTTTCTTCAGTTTTTTGTGGTTTTGGGGTATTTTCGTCTGTTCTTAGTGGTTTTGGGGTATTTTCGTCTGTTTTTAGTGTTTTTTGGGGTTATTCCGATTTTTAGTGATTTTTAGGTATTTTCTTCTGTTTTAGTGTTCGTCTGTTTTAGTGTTTTTTGGGGTTATTTCGGTTTTAGTGATTTTTAGGTATTTTCTTCTGTTTTAGTGTTTTGGGGTTTTTTTGGGTTTTAGTGGTTTTTGGGTATTTTTTCAATTTTTAGTGGTTTTGGGGTATTTTCATGTTTTCAGTTTTTAGTGGTTTTTGTGTATTTTTTCAGTTTTTATTGGTTTTTGTGTATTTTCTTCTGTTTTAGTGTTTTGGGTTTTTTTGGGTCTTAGTGGTTTTTGGGTATTTTTTTAGTTTTTAGTGGTTTGGGGGTATTTCTGTCTGTTTTTAGTGTTTTATGGGGTTTTTTCGGTTTTTAGTGTTTTTTGGGTATTTTTTCAGTTTTCAGTGATTTTTTTGTTTTCTTCTGTTTTGGGTAGTTTTTTGTTTGTTCGGTTTTTAGTGGTTTTTGGGTATTTCATAATTTTTTGGGTATTTTCTTCAGTTTTTAGTGGTTTTTGGGTATTTTCATCTGTTTTAGTGTTTTTTGGGGTTATTTCGGTTTTTAGTGATTTTTAGGTATTTTATTCTGTTTTTAATGTTTTTTCGGTTTTTATGTATTTTCTTCTGTTTTAGTGTTTTGGGTTTTTTTGGGGTTTTAGTGGTTTTTGGGTATTTTTTCAGTTTTTAGTAGTTTGGGGGTATTTTCGTCTGCTTTTAGTGTTTATGGGGGTTTTTTTCGGTTTTTAGTGTTTTTTGGGTCTTTTTAAAAATTTTAGTGATTTTTGTGTTTTATTCTGTTTGTGTGGTATTGTGGGTTTGTTCGGTTTTTAGTGGTTTTTGGGTATTTTAATCTGTTTTTAGTGTTTTTTGGAGTTATTTCGGTCTTTAGTGATTTTTAGGTATTTTATTCTGTTTTGAATGTTTTTTTGGTTTTTAGTGGTTTTTGTGTATTTTCTTCTGTTTTAGTGTTTTTGGGTTCTTTCGGTTTTTAGTGGTTTTTGATATTTTTTCAGTTTTTAATGGTTTTGGGGTATTTTCTTAAGGTTTGAGTGTTTTTTCGGTTTTTAGTGATTTTTGGGTATTTTTTCAGTTTTTAATGTTTTTTTGGTTTTTTATGTTTTTTGGGTATTTTCTTCAGTTTTAGTGGTTTTGGGTATTTTCGTCTTTTTAGTGTTTTTGGATTTTTGAGGTTTTAGTGCTTTTTGGATATTTTTTTGTTTTTAGTGGTTTTTGTAAAAAAAATTGTTTTGAGTGGTTTTGGGTATTTTTTCAGTCTTTAGTGTTTTTTCGGTTTTCAGTGATTTTTGGGTATTTTCGTCTGTTTTTAGTGTTTTTTCAGTTTTTAGTGTTTTTTGGGTTTTTAGTGGTTTTTGGATATTTTTTTAGTTTTTAGTGGTTTTGCGGTATTTTCTTCAGTTTTTAGTGGTTTTTGGGTATTTTTTCAGTCTCTAGTGTTTTTTTCAGTTTTTTTTTTGTTTTGGGGTGTTTTTGACAGGTTTGAGTGTTTTTTCGGTTTTATTGATTTTTTTGGTATTTTTTTCAGTTTTTTATGGGTTTTTTTCGGTTTTTTGTGTTTTTTGTGTTTTTTCTTAAGTTTTAGTGGTTTTGGGTATTTTCGTCTATTTTTAGTGTTTTTGGATTTTTTTAGGTTTTTAGTGGTTTTTGGATATTTTTTGGTTTTTAGTGGTTTTTGGAAAAAAAATAGTTTTTTGTGGTTTTGGGTATTTTTTTCAGCCTTTAGTGTTTTTTTCGGTTTTTAGTGATTTTTTGGGTATTTTCGTCTGTTTTTAATGTTTTTTCAGTTTTTAGTGTTTTTGTGTTTTTTTCGGTTTTTAGTGGTTTTTAGATATTTTTTTAGTTTCTAGTGGTTTTGGGGTATTTTCTTCAGTTTTTAGTGGTTTTGGGGTATTTTCTTCAGTTTTTAGTGGTTTTGGGGTATTTTCGTCTGTTCTTATTGGTTTTGGGGTATTTTCGTCTGTTTTTAGTGTTTTATGGGTTTTTTTCGGTTTTTAGTGGTTTTTGGATATTTTTTTAGTGATTTTTGTGTTTTCTTCTGTTTTGTGTGGTTTTGGGTTTGTTCGGTTTTTAGTGGTTTTTGGGTATTTTATTATTTTTTGGGTATTTTCTTCAGTTTTTAGTGGTTTGGAGTATTTTCATCTGTTTTAGTGTTTTTTGGGGTTATTTCGGTTTTAGTAATTTTTAGGTATTTTCTTCTGGTTTGTGTGGTTTTGGGTTTGTTTGGTTTTTAGTGGTTTTTGGGTATTTTATTATTTTTTGTGTATTTTATGCAGTTTTTAGTGATTTGGAGTATTTTCATCTGTTTTAGTGTTTTTTGGGGTTATTTCGGTTTTTAGTGATTTTTAGGTATTTTCTTCTGTTTTAAATGTTTTTTTGGTTTTTTGTGGTTTTGGGGTTTTTTTCAGTTTATAGTGGTTTTTGTGTATTTTCTTCTGTTTTTAGTGTTTTTGGGTTCTTTCGGTTTTTAGTGGTTTTTGGATATTTTTTAGTTTTTAGTGGTTTTGGGGTATTTTTTTCAGTTTTTAGTGGTTTTGGGTATTTTTTCAGTCTTCAGTGTTTTTTTCGATTTTGAGTGGTTTTGGGGTATTTTCTTCAGTTTTTTGTGGTTTTGGGGTATTTTCGTCTGTTCTTAGTGGTTTTGGGGTATTTTCGTCTGTTTTTAGTGTTTTTTGGGGTTATTCCGGTTTTTAGTGATTTTTAGGTATTTTCTTCTGTTTTAGTGTTCGTCTGTTTTTAGTGTTTTTGGGGTCATTTCGGTTTTTAGTGATTTTTAGGTATTTTCTTCTGTTTTTAATGTTTTTTCGGTTTTTTGTGGTTTTGGGGTTTTTTTCAGTTTATAGTGGTTTTTGTGTATTTTCTTCTGTTTTTAGTGTTTTTGGGTTCTTTCGGTTTTTAGTGGTTTTTGGATATTTTTTAGTTTTTAGTGGTTTTGGGGTATTTTCTTCAGTTTTTAGTGGTTTTGGGTATTTTTTCAGTCTTCAGTGTTTTTTTCGATTTTGAGTGGTTTTGGGGTATTTTCTTCAGTTTTTTATGGTTTTGGGGTATTTTCGTCTGTTCTTAGTGGTTTTGGGGTATTTTCGTCTGTTTTTAGTGTTTTTTGGGGTTATTCCGGTTTTTAGTGATTTTTAGGTATTTTCTTCTGTTTTAGTGTTCGTCTGTTTTTAGTGTTTTTTTGGGGTTATTTCGGTTTTAGTGATTTTTAGGTATTTTCTTAGTTTTTAGTGGTTTGGGGGTATTTCCATCTGTTTTTAGTGTTTTATGGGTTTTTTTCGGTTTTTAGTGTTTTTTGGGTATTTTTTCAGTTTTCAGTGATTTTTTGTTTTCTTCTGTTTTGGGTAGTTTTTGGTTTGTTCGGTTTTTAGTGGTTTTTGGGTATTTCATTCTTTTTTGGGTATTTTCTTCAGCTTTTAGTGGTTTTTGGGTATTTTCATCTGTTTTAGTGTTTTTTGGGGTTATTTCGGTTTTTAGTGATTTTTAGGTATTTTATTCTGTTTTTAATGTTTTTTCGGTTTTTGTGTATTTTCTTCTGTTTTAGTGTTTTGGGTTTTTTGGGGTTTTAGTGGTTTTTGGTTATTTTTTTAGTAGTTTGGGGGTATTTTCGTCTGTTTTTAGTGTTTTATGGGGTTTTTTCGGTTTTTAGTGGTTTTGGGGTGTTTTTGTCAGGTTTGAGTGTTTTTTCGGTTTTATTGATTTTTTGGTATTTTTTCAGTTTTTAATGTTTTTTTTCGGTTTTTTGTGTTTTTAGGGTTTTTTCTTTAGTTTTAGTGGTTTTGGGTATATTTTTGTTTTGAGTGGTTTTTGAAAAAAAAATTGTCTTTAGTGGTTTTGGGTATTTTTTTCAGTCTTTAATGTTTTTTCGGTTTTTAGTGATTTTTTGGGTATTTTCGTCTGTTTTTAGTGTTTTTTCAGTTGTTATTGTTTTTTGTTTTTTTCGGTTTTTAGTGGTTTTGGATAGTTTTTTAGTTTTTTAGTGGTTTAGGGGTATTTTCTTTCTTCGGTTTTTAGTGGTTTTTGGGTATTTTTTCAGTCTTTAGTGTTTTTTTCGGTTTTTTGTGGTTTTGGGGTATTTTCGTCTGTTCTTAGTGGTTTTGGGGTATTTTCGTCTGTTTTTAGTGTTTTATGTATTTTTTCAGTTTTTAGTGGTTTTTGCGTATTTTTTCAGTGTTAGTGATTTTTGTGTTTCTTCTGTTTTGTGTGGTTTGGGTTTGTTCGGTTTTTTTAGTGGTTTTTGGGTATTTTAAGTTTTTAGTGGTTTGCGGTTTTTCTTCAGTTTTTAGTGGTTTTTGGGTATTTTTTTCAGTCTTAGTGTTTTTTTCAGTTTTGTTTTTTGGTATTTTCTTCAGGTTTGAGTGTTTTTTTCGGTTTTATTGATTTTTGGGTATTTTTTCAGTTTTTTATGTTTTTTTTCGGTTTTGGGGTATTTTCTTCAGTTTTAGTGGTTTTGGGTATTTTCGTCTATTTTTAGTGTTTTTGGATTTTTTTAGGTTTTTAGTGGTTTTTGGAAAAAAAATAGTTTTTAGTGGTTTTGGGTATTTTTTTCAGCCTTTAGTGTTTTTTTCGGTTTTTAGTGATTTTTTTGGGTATTTTCGTCTGTTTTTAGTGTTTTTTCAGTTTTTAGTGTTTTTCTGTTTTTTTCTTTTTTAGTGGTTTTTAGATATTTTTTTAGTTTCTAGTGGTTTTGGAGTATTTTCTTCAGTTTTTAGTGGTTTTGGGGTATTTTCTTCAGTTTTTAGTGGTTTTGGAGTATTTTCGTCTGTTCTTATTGGTTTTGGGGTATTTTCGTCTGTTTTTAGTGTTTTATTGGTTTTTTTCGGTTTTTAGTGGTTTTTGGATATTTTTTTAGTGATTTTTGTGTTTTCTTCTGTTTTGTGTGGTTTTGAGTTTGTTCGGTTTTTAGTGGTTTTTGGGTATTTTATTATTTTTTGGGTATTTTCTTCAGTTTTTAGTGGTTTGGAGTATTTTCATCTGTTTTAGTGTTTTTTGGGGTTATTTCGGTTTTAGTAATTTTTAGGTATTTTCTTCTGTTTTGTGTGGTTTTGGGTTTGTTTGGTTTTTAGTGGTTTTTGGGTATTTTATTATTTTTAGGGTATTTTATGCAGTTTTTAGTGATTTGGAGTATTTTCATCTGTTTTAGTGTTTTTTGGGGTTATTTCGGTTTTTAGTGATTTTTAGGTATTTTCTTCTGTTTTTAATGTTTTTTCGGTTTTTTGTGGTTTTGGGGTTTTTTCAGTTTATAGTGGTTTTTGTGTATTTTCTTCTGTTTTTAGTGTTTTTGGGTTCTTTCAGTTTTTAGTGGTTTTTGGATATTTTTTTAGTTTTTAGTGGTTTTGGGGTATTTTCTTCAGTTTTTAGTGGTTTTGGGTATTTTTTCAGTCTTCAGTGTTTTTTTCGATTTTGAGTGGTTTTGGGGTATTTTCTTCAGTTTTTTGTGGTTTTGGGGTATTTTCGTCTGTTCTTAGTGGTTTTGGGGTATTTTCCTCTGTTTTTAGTGTTTTTTTGGGGTTATTCCGGTTTTAGTGATTTTTAGGTATTTTCTTCTTTTTAGTGTTCGTCTGTTTTTAGTGTTTTTTGGGGTTATTTCGGTTTTAGTGATTTTTAGGTATTTTCTTAGTTTTTAGTGGTTTGGGGGTATTTCCATCTGTTTTTAGTGTTTTATGGGTTTTTTTCGGTTTTAGTGTTTTTGGGTATTTTTTCAGTTTTCAGTGATTTTTTGTTTTCTTCTGTTTTGGGTAGTTTTTGGTTTGTTTCGGTTTTTAGTGGTTTTTGGGTATTTCATTCTTTTTGGGTATTTCTTCAGCTTTTAGTGGTTTTTGGGTATTTTCATCTGTTTTAGTGTTTTTTGGGGTTATTTCGGTTTTTAGTGATTTTTAGGTATTTTCTTCTGTTTTTAATGTTTTTTCGGTTTTTTGTGGTTTTGGGGTTTTTTTCAGTTTATAGTGGTTTTTGTGTATTTTCTTCTGTTTTTAGTGTTTTTGGGTTCTTTCAGTTTTTAGTGGTTTTTGGATATTTTTTTAGTTTTTAGTGGTTTTGGGGTATTTTCTTCAGTTTTT